>NC_133654.1:56397093-56582534 GCF_009905375.1 Apium graveolens | reverse complement strand
GGATGCACCAGTACCTTGGAGTGAAACTCCTGCAGGTCAGGAGGGACTAAGGAATGGAACTCAGTTTTCATGTGTTCCAAATGCTTTACATCTTGCTGAGCACTTGACTAAGCTGATGAAATGTTAAATTCTGAGATTTTAAAACCCAGCTTAGAGTCACTTGCATTGAGTACTAAACTCTACAAGGTCTTCATTCCAATACTCATGCAGAGCTACACAATTCAGGAAACTTTATTAAACAGGACAAGTTGGAAACTTGATAAGAAAAAGTTCTTCCAACCTACCATTGACAGGGTTGCTTATATTGAGAAACTCAAGAGAAGCAACAAGCTCAGATTGATCAAATTCTGACAAATCAAGCTTCTCAGCAATCGCAACTTACTGAAATCCAGACCTCATGGAACTACTTATCTCTCTTTTATTACCTGCTGATGCCAAAAAGGGGGAGAAGGTAATTAAGTCCAAATGCAAAACCAACAAGTCACTGCAAGGAAAGGATGATGGAAAAGATGACCAAGGAAACTCTGGAATGGGTAGTGGTCATAGTCAAGGTAGAAGGATTTACATCAAGACAAGCTAGTCACAGAACAAGTTCTGATACTGGGAAAAGAATAAGTTCTGCTGCTGGTAAAAGGATAAGTTCTGATGAACTTCTAGATCTTGATGAGGAAATGTCAAGACAGTTATTTCTTCAAGAAAATCCAGGGATGGACTTGGAAAGTTTAAAGGAAGAAGAAGCCAGACTTAAATCAGAGAAAGTCACATCTAAATCTGAAGCTTCTGGTAAAAAGTTACTTCCAAAACCTAAAGGCATTGTGATCAAAGAAAGGATACATACTGAAGAAACTTTGGCTAGATCACAACCACAGATAGATCCAAGATCCAAGGGTAAAGAAAGGTTGGTGAACCTATCAAGCCTTATGTACCTCCTGAGGAAGAAGAAAATTACTGATGGAAAAGATAATCTTGCTCTGACTTCAAGAAAGTTCTTAAAACAACCTGACATGGCTCAAGTTGTTCAGAGTCAAGAAATTGTAAGTTCTGATATTCAGAAGAAGCAAGTAACCTCTGACAGTGCTCAAGTTAACTTGATATCAGAAAATAAATCTAAAACACTCCTACCAGGATTCACTAAAGCAAACAGACTCAATCTTTGAAGACTACTTCAAGTGGTTTTGAAGCAAGAGTAGTTACTGGAAAGGAAGCTAGAGATAACACTGGATTGGGAAGTGCTGATGAAAGAAGAGTACACAACACTACTGATGATCCAACTTCCTTGTGTGAACCAGGTATTGGAGCAACTCCTGAAAGATTGAATCAACTAGAATCTGTACAGATGGTTTACCATACCTACTTGAAAGAATACATCATGTTGTATTTCATGACAGATGGTAGGGTTTATCATATAAGACAAAATGCCATTCCGTTGAAGTATTTGAAAGAATTGGAGCATGTATTGTTCTTACTTCAAGTGGATGACAGAATAACAGAGACTGCTGCAAACTACTTAAAGGAACAGATTCAGAGACAGAAAAGACTTTATTCTGTTAAGTCTGACAGCAGATATGTTCCAAAGTACAGAAATCACAATGGTGATATTGTTGATATGAAGCCTAATACTGCACAGATCAGAACATATCTTGGTATTAAGGGGCTTGAATTCAATCTAGAGTCTAATAAAGCTTATGTCATAAGACTAGATCGGGAGTTGAGAAAAGCAAAGATTAATGATCTCAGAGCTGCAATATTTCAAACTGGTGAAGATACTGCAGAGCTTAAAGATGTCAAACGGAGAATGATTGATGAACTCAGATATGCTGAGAAATGTTTGTTGAAGAATTATCTCAGAACAACTCCTGACATCAGAGAGATCAGAAAATGATGAAGCCAAGTCGAAGATCTCCAACTGCTTAAATTCTGATATTTATACAGATTGGAAGTTGTTATCAGAAGTTGAATTGGTAAAAACTTTAAGGACTGTAAGTTGTAGTTATCTTGTCTATTCTCATGCATTTGTACTTAATGTTTTTGACATCATCCAAATATCTGTTAAACTTGTATATTTTGTTAATTTACAAGTTGGGGGAGATTGTTAGATATATTTGATAATGTCATGGCTAATATGTTTTATGTTTAGATTTCAGATCTTATTTGAACAGAACAAATCAGTACTTAACTGATCAGTACTTATACTGGAAGTCAGAACTTAAGGGATATCAGTACTTATGTTATCAGGAGATAGATATCAGAACTTAAGTGCTGAAGGACGATCAGATAAGGACAGTAGCTGATTAAAGTTAAGAAGATCAAGATAAACATAAGAAGAGATATGCATGAAGAAGGAATTCCGTGAAGAATGGAATACTTGGAATAGAAGATATCTGATTGATATATTTTAGGAAGCAGAATTATATCCATATCAATTAGCGAATATCTTGTAACTGTGTAGTATATAAACACAGAAATAGAGTTTACACTATATGTGTTATTATTATCGAGAATATTATTTAGTATAACTCTAGCAGCTCTCGTGATATTTTGTTCATCACTGAGAGATAACAGTTCCAGATTGTAACAGAGTTTATTGTTTAAATAAAGTTTGTTTTCTGTTACATAAGTTCTTGAAGTTTGATTTGATTGTGATAAACACTGTATTCACCCCCTCTACAGTGATAGTGTGACCTAACAAGATAATTCACCAAAATTCACAAAAATCACATAAACAATTCCAAATAATAATAATAATTATAATATTTGAAAATATGGGATATTACAATCTAGCCCCTTATAAGGATTCCGTCCTCGGAATCAGCGGAAGAGAACACTAGGGACCTTCTGACCAACTTTCCAATCTTGCATAAGCAACTTTTCTTAAAATTTCCAATAACACTGCAATTCCTTATACCACACAGTTACCACGTGAGCTTCACTCTGCATTATTGTTCTATCCATATCCTTTGACCAACTCTTCAATAGAATTTCTTTTACCGATTGTGAGAAAGAAGAATAGAGAGAAAGATAGAAAGAAAGAAAAAGAAAGAGAGACAACTAGAGGAGAAATAAAGAAACAGATCGACTTCGTTATGCCACTGATATTCTAACCGCATCACAGTCCACTGTTGCTCTTGGAAATTCCATCACACTGCCTTACTTTGGCTTAACCAGGATAACTCAGCTTAACTTGATTTGCATAACCTCGAATGTTTGAGATGATAAAATCATGGACTTAGAAAGAGAAAAGAATTTCATATCATAACAGGACAAAATCTGAATTTGAGAAAAAATATTGTTGAAATAAAAGAATAACTGACAGATCAATATGATCAAATGAACTTGGTATTGCGTGTCCAAATTAAGACACTACTAAAGGTTGTTAACCTTCATGTATTCACAACACACAAAAGTGATGGCGTCCCATCCAACTCCTATCACACAGACAAGTATTCCTTGTGTCCCATATAGTTAGGGTTGTTCATCTCAGTCAGAATAAAAGAATATCAAAGGAATTCAAAATCAAATGAATAAAACTGAAAAGATTTCAAAGATGATATTTCTGAAGGAAATGAAATCCAGAGAACAAAATTCTGGCACAAAATGAATAAACGGGTGTTAGGGAATATATCCTCTAACAGATACTTCTTTTTGAGAGATGTCAAAAGAAATTATAAAAAGAGAAGGTATTGCCAAGGTCTTAATATTTATCTTCTTTTTGAACTCTTATGTTGACTCGTCATCCGATTCTAGTTACTTCTTCACGTTCAAGGATATCAATAATTTCCTTCGTCATCGAATCGTAGTCTCGAAAGATTCCACAATAGAAGTTTCCAGCTTCCCGGAGTTCCATCCACTTGAACACAACCATCTCGAACGAATGCACCAATCTTAGCTTACTCTTTGGTACTATATCCAGTAGTCCAACTGGAACTCGATATGAGCTCAAGCGTCCTCACATAGCTATACACACTCCTACACACTCTCTTCTAGTTTACAATAACCTCAGCTCTGATACCAACCTGTAACGCCCCAAATCCGGGGTCAGAGGATTTGGTCGTCACTATGAAATCTCAATCCAAATTAACCTGTTTAATCAATAAATAAATGTCAGCGGAAGATAATTAATTTATGACCCCAAACTACTCCAAGATATTTTAAGGTTACAGTTCTAGAAACAAGAATTCCAAATTCCATCAATAAATTTTCACTTTCTTTTAAAACTCTTTTCAATAAATTCCAACTCAAAACTAAACACTAGAATAACTTCGAAATGAAGTATACTAGGCCCAAATAAAATACACAACTATAATATAATATATATAAACAACTTTACACAATAAAACATACACTAGTTCGCAAACCCTGGACCAACCACCTTCCAAAAGCTTCTTCTTTGCTTCCTTGAATTACGCAGCTAAACAGCGCAAGCTAATCCTCACTGGAGGTTAAATTTAAAAATAGGCAAGTATGAGCGGAATAAATGTTCAGCAAGATCATTATAATATATATATGGTCATTTTGATATAAAACTGACATCTGCATTAGAGCAGAACATTTAAAATCATAATTGCTAAATCATAAAATTTTAGTTGAGGAACCCCATAATTGATTCCATAATAGTATTCAAAACCATTTTGATATTTTTGAGCGAAATGCTTCAGCAATACTTTAAATCTTGACGAGAATAAAACTCGTAAATTGTGTTTACAGAAATATCATAAACAACACTAACATGAAACAATGATTATGCAGTGAATCATAAACTTTATTAAAAATCGAACTCTTGAAATTAATACTTATTTTGCTGTCATATCAAATTAGATATCCATACGAACTTTGATTCCCACAACACCCATACTGAAGTCAACATCAATCGTCTATACAAATACCACCTTTGATATTAACAACAACGTAAGTATCAGCATAATTCAGAATCTGAATCAAAACTACAATTTACCATTATTCCAAAATAGAATCAGTTGATAAATCATTTATTCTATGATTATCAAAACAATAAAGAAATTTAGATATCAATTTAGATTTGAACCAATAACATTTCATGTTGTTTCCAATGATCAGTCGCGAAACAACACCGGTATCCCGCAGCCATACCGTAAGTATAGGTACTACCCGTATCCCGAGGACATACGGTACCTATAGGGCGCCAAAAAAAGGCATAACTAGCCTTGAAAGATATTACAGCTGGACCGAAATCTCGATCACCTACACTGTAACCAGTAACCATTCTAATCTTAAAAACCTTTTTATTAAAAAGGAAGCCGAATCAATCGACATCCTAAATAATTTTATTCCCCCATTCACTTGGGCAGGAATACTCGCAACAAAATCAGCTTTTTCAAAATCCAAAACAGTTATAAATCCGATAATTGGATAAGTAAAACACTTGAGTATTCTGAACATAGAATATCAGATGAGTATTTGCATAAACATAATTATTTAATTCAGCGATATGTAAAATATTTATCTATTTTGAACTGAGAATAAGAAAAGCAATGCTTGCATAATAGGATTCAAGATAAATGTCACTTGAACAATAAGTGATGCCAGAAATACTTGCCTTTGGGTTTTAGCAGTTAGTCACACTCGTATAAATGCATCTATTCTGAAATTCTGTCTCGAAGCATCACCGTCTTTATTTTCAACACTTCACCGATATGCTACTCCTGCGATTGCTAGAAGCTAGCTACCCAATACCATTCCATCTCATTCTTTATCCAACGTCTTATCCCGATCAACTCGAGAGATCCGCATCTATAATTAGAAAATATAACTTTAATCGCCTAAACGATAATCACTCGACGAACTGCGCGTCAAAAGCCTATCGTCTACCCATACGATAGCCCATACATAAATATAACAGACAAACACATGACTCTTGATCCACATACACACGTAATTCACATAACACATAAACACATAACTCACGTATCATATAATTCATATCATATATGACTCGGTTCGTCAAAAGGTTCAACTCGATACGTTTAAAACTGAAATCGAGTCAAAAATATGATTTATCGATCAAAACTTGACTCAGAATAACATGTAAAATAAGAGACCTTTCGAAACAAAAGAATTTGGGTCTCAAGAGTATTTTTATTGAAAGCAGAATATTTTTCTGAGTCTGTACGCGTTCGTTTCGTATTAAACGGACGAACGGTTGATTTATTATGAATTTTTGAATATTTTTCGAAATTAAAACGGGCCTCCGAATCATTTAATAATTAAATAATAAGGCTCGAACACCAGAAAATAATTTTATAAAAATTAACGAGCTTGGGAAATAATTTAAAATAATATTTTAAAGCTCAAAACAATTTTTGGAATTTTTAAATCAAAAATAAATAATTAATCTAATTAAATAATCAGTTAAAATTAATTAATACTAATTAAATTAATTAATCAATTAATATTTAAATTAATTGACTAATTAAATAATTTATTATCAACTAAAAGTAATTAATTAAATAATTTGGATATATTTTTGAATTAAATAAATTTTCAGAATAAAAATAATGGTTTTTACAATTAAAAAATAAATTTTAGAAATTAAATAATGGATTTTTTTGAATTATTTATAGAAATAAAATACATAAATTGTTTTACAAAAATGAAATAGGACTGAGGTGGATCAAAACCGGGTCAAGCTAACAGCTAAACTGGTCGCCACCGGGTCAGACGGGTTGTCGGGAACTCGCCGGAAAATCTGCAGAATCCAACGAGCTTCCAGTTTCCGGCGAAGCCCCGATATGCACCAAAAGCTAACCGTTTAACCGAATTCTTGATCCTATCATGTTCTAACTTCAACCAGGATTCTAGAATCAACAAGAACCACATCAATTTATCACCAGAATTCAATCGCCGACCAAACCTTAAAATTCCGGCGACCTCAGAGTTTTTTCCGATTTCCACAAACATGAATCCTCTGTTTTTCACAATATGCCAATCGATTCCTTATTTTATGATCTTTTTAATGGTATAAACGAATTAGGCTAATAACCCTAAAGGCAGAAACACCCAAAATTAATCAAGAACATTCATACTTCTAAAAACCCTAATTTCAAATTCCAATAATCAACCAACAATTTGGGCATGTTATTGAACTCCAAATTTAAGGTATAATATACCAAAATGACCAGGAAGAAATTATCTACATGATTATGCCATCAAATCATATCAACAACCTCAAGAACAAAATTCATATTTAAATCCTTAATAAATTCGAATTAAAACAATTAAACAGAAAATTATCTGATGTTTCTGGGTTGAAATTGATGATTGATTCAGAAAGTAGATTTTGAGAGCTTCATTTTGATATGCTGCACGCCCGAATCAGAGTTTGATAATGCCTCGTATGATTGATTTTCAGGAACGTATCGGTTTTTAGGGTTTTCTTTGTATTTAATGTATTTTAACTGGTTGTAAATGAATAAACGAAACAAATGAAATAAGAAATAGGCTATTTATATTTATGGAATATTGGAACGTTCTGGATCGTTCTGGATCGTTCTGGATCGTTTGGATCGTTAAATTAGTTGCTTAGCCGCTAAGTAGCTACAAATGATCCAAAAATAGATTAGTTATGTCACACCCCCAACTTAAATAGCAAAATAAATATAGCTATTACATCATTTAATGAAGAATACACAACCAACTCCAAGATCTTACAGTTTAGGGTTTGGAACAGCCCAACACTACCAACTATTACATCTGATTACAAATACCGAGTCCTCACACAACTATTATTACTTATTCTACCTGCGCTCGAACATAAGCATCAGCATCACAAGTCTTACGGGCAGTCTGCTTGAATCTAACCATAGCTGCTAGCTGTAATATCAGGGTAAGCAAGAAGTGAGCCAAATGCTCAACAAGTGCTAACAGTACGACACAAAACTTAAATTGAGATATACTTTTAAGAATGACAATGGAAAGTCATAACTGAAGGTAACGAGAGATAAAAACTATGTGAGATGGCATCATTTTGCTTGCATCAAAACAATTGTAAAATCATGTCTTAATCAAAATCATTTTATGACGCTACGGATTACAGCCGGTGATCAGCCGTGAAGTAATCCCGAACCTCGCTGGGTTCTAAAATATTAATGGGAATTCCTAGGCAACTTTTAAGCCTAATATAAGTGTGGAAAGGACTCGCGTCTCAGTCCAGATCCACCATTCAAAGAAAACATTTATCCCCCTTTGGGACTGAAAAATCCACATTTTAATCATTTTAAAAACTGATGCCGATTATGACAAAATCTCTTTTGACTGTAAACATTTTTATCAAGGGATTATAGATCAACTTGAAACACTGGAAATATGACACTAAATCTCAGGGCCATGATCCACTAGACTTTAATATATTAGGGTAATTGAGAGGTTTCCATAAATAAGAATTTTGACAAGGAAATTGAGCAAGGCTATTGGATAATATGAAAGATTAATGCCAAACTAGGCTTAAAGCAATGGTTGTAGACAAGGTATGGGTATTAGAATATCAAGAAGATAAGCATCACTGGTTCCAAATAGGATAGAGGTGTTAAAATATAAAGAAAGTGATCATTAGCTCAAGATATAACAGGGTATCAAACTTTAGGGTAAGGATAGGGTTATCAAACAATCATGAATGAATTTAAGAAATGATTGGCTTTTAGGTATCAAGATAAAGTTTCTATCGAGGTTATTTCAAGAGTTGAATCAAATCATCAGGGTGCAATATCAAGATTTCTCAGGGATCAATAGCATGATAATCAAAAGGAACAATAAAGTATTATAACAAATTCTCTATATTATCATGGCATTAAACTATCATGAAAGACTTTTGAACTACTTGCAATACGTACTCGAGGGTTCATGGCATTTCTATATAATTCAAAGATAAGCGAGAGATACGCTTGATTTAAATATGTCAAAATGACTCAGGATAATTGCATCGATATATATGAACTATTTGCAGTAAATACGAAGGTCAAGTTGAATCACTTGCCTTGAGATAGGCTGGTCTGGTCTGACTGGTAGGAGCAACAACTAGAGCTTCACTCGACTTTTATGGCAAGTTTTCCCTCGTCTCGAGATCCTACATAAATAATAATAATCCTCATTATAATATATTCTTACCATCTCAATCCTATTTACAACCCGAAATTAAACACGGATGGCACTTACGCCTATATGCACTTTAATTTATATTCACTTTTAAATTATAATTGCACACACATAGCCACATATTCACATATCATATATTAACACCAAATAACACCATATATACCATAATGCAACACTAGGCTTGGATGATCTCGACTCACCACTTTAAGTCACTTGGTCGCTAAACTAGACAAGGTCTTCTAATTTTGGCTTCCTAACTCGATGTGCCTTTCCTAAATTATCCAAAACCTATTGACCCTCACTTGTGCCTTTTGCTCTACTGACCTTATACTATCTTACAACTATGGTGGTCGACCTAATACTCACTTCTAAGTGTTCTAAAACTATGTGATAAGTGATAGTGCTCACTGGTGCAAATTTCAGAATGATAACTATGGTTTCTTGAGTACATTAGACACTCTTAAACTACACGTTTTCCTTCAAAACTTTTACACAAGACTCTCCTGACCTAAGGGCATCTCACAAACTTGATGTGGCTCAAGGGCCTGGCTTGGGCCTTCTTGGGCCTAAGCTAAAAGTCCAAGGTTCCCCTGTTTTTCTGGGCAGAAAATGCCCTGACTTGAATTAACTTGTGACACATGGTTCTAGCTCATATCCTATGAAATATGGTTGGAAAAACTTCTCTGACATACCCTCTAACTAAGGCCCAATTGGGCCTAATGAGGGCCTACCCATGACAAGGTCAAATCTCCCTATTTCTAAGTTGCAACAAAACTGTCCCCTGCTGGACAGATTTTGTGATTCTACTTGTGCACCTAATCAAATGACATGCAAACCTCCAACCAACTCCTAAAACCTTTTATATACTCCCAATACTAACTTCTGGTAGCTTGGGCTTCAAAGTGCACACCAATGACATGGTCAAAACTCACTCTAAACCTCAGGGTGCTATACTGATTTTTCTGCAGAAACTATAACTCTCATTTTCCAAGGTTTTGACTTGACAAACTCAACTAACAAAAACTCAATACTTAAACCAAGACTTATACATGGTGATCTACTGAAATAACTCCCTTATTCTCAAAATAAACTTGGGTGAGATCATCCATGCCCAAAAACAACAACATGCAACCAAAAATATAACATACAACTCATGGAAAGCACATAACAAGATTTCGGCTAGGCATAAAGTTTTAAATGCTTGCAAAATCGACTTGCACCTAATACTCATCCTTAATAATCATGAAATATAACTTCTTTTAAGTATTAATAAGAAATTTATCATGAAAACAATCTATTTTAAGCACACATATTTCGAATTTATAGATTTTTAAACATAACTACATGATTTCGAAAAGAGTAGCATGCAAAACATGGTTGATCATCATTTTAATGTCTTAAAACTAACATGCATGGCTAAACATAAATATATAATGAAATTTCAGTAGCATGCAAAGGATTTTAAAGCATGATATCTCCATAAAACACTTAGTTAGCACATGTATATAATATATCTCATAGAGAGCTCTTGAATTCACAAGAATCAAGAGTTTCTCTTTGGAGATCACATAAGAACTACACATGCATCCATGGAACTTCAACTTCCAAGTCACAAAACACTTGAAAAGTATATAAGATGATGTAGGTAAAAGATTTACACTTGGGAAGACGAAGAATGAATTGAAATATGGAAGGGGGGTGGGGAATTGGCCTTCGGCCGAGAGCAATGTGGGAGGGGGAGGAGAGAAAATTTGTGGGGTGTTGGAGTGTGGAATGAGAATGACTTCTCCCACTTTGATTTCTTTGTTTTATGCTATTTGGTTTACAAATGATGAGTGGAAGTGAGAACTTACAAAAATGTCCCTTGCTTAAAGTTAGGCCATTTTGCATGCAAGGCTAAGGTAGTAATTTGGTAATAATCAAATGAGTTAGTGGGGTTGGAAAAGTCTTGTTTTCCCTTTGAGAATATATGGGTGATTTGCGTGCATGGTCTCTTATGTAATTTGATAAATATGACAACTAAAATTTATAATGATTTATTTTTATAAAATAAAATACAAGTTTAAAAATTATAAAATTTATATCATAAAATAACTTGGATTTTTAGAGACTTTATAAAATCATTTTCAAAATTTGTGAACAAAATACCTTTTAAAAGAAAATTTTTCCAAAGCTTAGAATATTCCTTATAAATCAAAATAAAGAAATTAAATAAACTCTTGCTTTGAAAAATCATATACTACACAAAGCAAATTTATAATGCAGAAACTTTCACTCACACTTGCGTACAATCATTGAATATATTTTTATTTGACTTTAATATTATACCCAATCCACAAATAATATTACATAAAATGCCGGTCGTAACATCCTCTCCCCCTTAAGGGATTCTGTCCCCAGAATCTAAGAGAAAAGATGAGGATGCCGGGAACGCATATCAGACTCTAACTCCCAAGTCGACTCTTCGACCTTTGGGTTCCTCCAAAGCACTTTTACTAACTTTACTGACTTATTTCTAAGACTCTTTACTTGCCAGTCGAGTATTTTAACCGGTTGCTCCACAAATGACAGGTCTGCCTGAATTTCTACAGGTTCATATTCTATCACATGGCTAGCGTCAGGATTGTACTTCTTAAGCAACGACACATGGAACACATTATGCACATGCCGATACTGAGGTGGTAAGGCCAACTCGTAGGCCACATTTCCCACTTGACTCAAAATGTCAAAAGGACCTATGTATCTAGGTGCTAACTTCCCTTTCTTGCCAAATCTTATCAACCCTTTTCTAGGTGCACCTTCAGCAACACAGCTTCGCCAATTTGGAATTGAACGTCCTTACGCGCTGGATCCGCATACTTCCTCTGTCTATCTTGAGCAGCAAGCAATCTTTTCTGAATTAACTTGACCGAGTCATGCAACTGTTGTACCAAATCCGAGCCGAGAATTCTTCCTTCTCCTACTTCATCCCAACTTGTTGGTGATCTACACTTTCGCCCGTACAAAGCTTCGTATGGTGGCATGCCGATACTGGAATGATAGCTGTTGTTGTAAGAGAATTCAATCAACGGCAAATGGTCGTCCCAACTTCCTGCAAAATCGATTGCACAACTGCGCAACATATCTTCAATTATTTGAATTGTCCTTTCACTTTGGCCATCAGTCTGCGGGTGGTACGCCGTTCTCATATTCAACTTCGTGCCAAGACATTCCTGAAATTGCTTCCAGAATCTCGAGTTAAATCGGGGATCTCTGTCTGAAACTATTGATACGGGTACTCCATGCCTTAGTACGATTTCGCGCACATACAGATGAACCAACTTGTCCAGTGACGACTTCTCATTTATTGGAAGGAAATGCGCCGACTTCGTAAGACGATCAACTATAACCCATATTGCGTCATGTCCGGATTTCGTTCGCGGTAGTCCTACTATAAAGTCCATAGCGATATTTTCCCATTTCCATTCTGGAATCTTCAGGGGCTGAATTAATCCGCTTGGTCGTTGATGTTCTGCCTTTACTTTCTGACAAGTATAGCACTTTGCAACCCATTCTGCCACGTCTCGCTTCATATTTGGCCACCAAAAGTTCTTCTTTAAGTCTCGATACATCTTGGTGCTTCCCGGGTGGATTGAAAATTTCGAATTGTGGGCTTTATGGAGGATCTCATTCTTTAATTCAGGTACATGGGGAATCCATATTTTGGATGAAAACCTTAGTATCCCTTGCTCATCCCTTTGAGTATTAATCTCCTCTCCAGATAACTGATTCTTCTCTTTTTCCATTACTTCCTCTTGACACTTCTTTATCTTTTCCACTAGTGTTGGCTGAAAGGTCATTGCACGACAAACTTCCTCGACTTTTCCATAAGCACAAAGTTCCAATTCCAATTTTTCGATTTCTTCAGTTAACTCTTTTGATGTTATCATCATATTCAATCTCTCCTTCCTACTCAGAGCATCGGCCACTACGTTCGCTTTCCAGGATGGTAATTTATCGAGCAGTCATAGTCCTTGATCAATTCCAGCCATCTCCTCTTCCTCATATTGAGCTCTTTCTGAGTAAAAATGTACTTTAAACTCTTGTGATCCGTGTAGATTTCACACTTCTCTCCATAGAGGTAATGTCTCCAAATCTTAAGTGCGAACACTATGGCGGCTAGTTCCAAGTCATGCGTCGGGTACATTAACTCATGCGGCTTCAACTGTCTTGACGCATATGCGATCACTTTACTGTGTTGCATCAACACACAACCCAAACCCTTATGTGAAGCGTCGCTGAATATTACAAAATTCCCTTGATCATCTGGAAGTACCAATACCAGAGCTGTTACCAACTTTCGCTTTAACTCTTGAAAGCTATCTTCACATTCTGCACTCCATTCAAACTTTTGATTCTTTCTGGTTAACTTGGTCAATGGCGTGGCAATCTTTGAGAAATCCTTGACGAATTTTCTATAGTATCCGGCCAATCCTAGAAAACTTCGCACTTCCGTAGGAGTCTTTGGCCTCTCCCAACTCATAACTGCCTCAATCTTTGCCGGATCCACTTTAACTCCCTCATTTCCAATAACATGTCCCAAAAATTGAACTTCCTTTAACCAAAACTCATATTTGGTGAACTTGGCATACAACTTCTCTTGTCGGAGTATCTCCAAGGCTATCCAGAGGTGCTGCTTATGTTCTTCTTCCGACTTAGAATAAATAAGGATGTCATCAATGAATACCACGACAAATTTGTCCAAATACTTCTTAAATACCCAGTTCATCAGATCCATAAATGCGGCCAGAGCGTTGGTCAATCCAAACAGCATTACTAGGAATTCATAATTCCCATATCTGGTCCTGAATGCGGTCTTAGGAATATCTTCTTCTTTGATCTTTAATTGATGGTATCCCGATCTCAAATCAATCTTCGAAAAGCATTTTGCTCTCTTCAACTGATCAAAAAGGTCATCTATCCTTGGTAGCGGGTAGCGGTTCTTGATCGTCACCTTATTCAACTCCCGGTAATCTATGCATAGACGCATACTCCCATCTTTCTTCTTTACAAACAGAACAGGTGCTCCCCATGGCGACGTACTTGGTCGTATCACTCCTTTATCCAATAATTCTTGTAGCTGGCTCGCCAACTCTTTCATTTCTGCTGGTGCCCTCCTATATGGGGCCTTTGAAACTGGTTCTGTGCCTGGAGCAAGGTTGATCTCAAACTCAATTTGTCGATCTGGTGGTAAGCCTGGTAGTTCGTCGGGAAACACATCGGGGAACACACTAACTACAGGAATATCTTCCATGCTGAGGCTGCCTCTCTCTGAATCCACTACATATGCTAGGAACGACTCACAACCTTTTCTAAGCAACTTCTTAGCCTGAATGATTGTAAGAAATAGTTGCTCTTGCCTCTGCCCCTTAAATACTACCTTCTCTCCACTCTTCGTCTTTAAATACACTCTCTTGGTCTTACAATTAATCTGAGCGCTATTCTCTCCTAACCAATCCATTCCTAAAATTATGTCAAACTCTCCCAACTTGAAGAGTATCAAGTCGGCTGAAAACTTATATCCCGAAATATCGATCTCACACTTTGGACAAAATTGATTCACAGGAATCTTCTCTTGGTTCGCAATTACCACATTTACTACCTCACTCATAACCATTTTATCACATTGGAGCTTATCAACAAAAGATTCTGATATGAAAGATCTTGTTGCTCCCGAATCAATCAATACTTTAGCTTTGACATTATTGAGTAAAAGTGTACCTACTATCACCTCAGAATTCTGAACAACATCTTTCATCTTTAGATCAAATGTCCTTGTTGTTGCTTGCGGGGTTGGTGCGGGTGGTGGAGGTAATGCCAATACCTCAGCTGGCACACTTGCACTGGTACTTGCCACGTTCATCAGAGCTTTGACTGGTCCTGTTGCCTTACACTCCCTAGCCATGTGTCCGGTCTTCCCACACTTGTAGCACGTAACTCCTGGCTTCGGCATCTTGCACTCATTTGCCAAATGTCCCTTCTGATTGCACCTATAACAGGTCACGCTCAGCTTATTGCATACTCCGGGGTGCCTTCTTCTACAGTGCTTGCATTCCGGTCTTTGGTACCTGTCTTCTCCAACTTGCCCTTGGCTTGCCTGATTGTTCCCTTTTGATTCTTGCCTTTTGCCCAAATTTCCCTTCTTTTGAAAATTTCCGCCCTTCTGAAAACCAATCCTCTTTACATTCCGATCTTGCGAACTTTCAGCTTTAGACTTTTCTCCATAAAATGGAACCTTCCTCTTCTTGTTATCCCTCTCTTTCCTTGACTGCATCCCATTATTCTCAATCAGAGCAGCTTTCTGTACTACTCCCGCATAAGTTTCAAGCTCAAACATAGCCACCCTATCTCTGATCCAAGGCTCCAATCCTTGCTGAAATTTCTTTGCTTTTTCCTCCTCAGTGCTGTTATACTTTGTCACAAACCTTGACAACTCAGTGAACTTCTTCTCATATTCCAATACGGTCATGTTCCCTTGCTTCAACTCAAGAAATTTTAGCTCCATCTGATTCTGCATGTACTTAGGGTAATACTTGTCCAGAAATAACTTCTTAAATCTCTCCCAAGAAACCTGCTGAGTGACTTCCATAGCCTTTCCTGATTCCCACCAATAGATAACTTCTCCCTTCAAGAAGTAAGTAGTATACGGCGTCTTCTGATCGTCTCCTAACTGTACCAACTCAAAAGCCCTTTCCATCTCCTTGATCCATGTGTTAGCTATCACTGGATCAGTGGTATCATAAAATACAAGTGGATTCACATTCTGAAAAGCTTTGAAAGTGACGATTTGTCTAGGTGGTACTGGTGGTTCAGGTGGTTGGTGTGGCTCACGGTTATCTTGGTTTTCAATTCGTTGTTGAAGAGTTAGTTGTTGTTGAGCTATAGCATTGGTTTGTTGTTGCAAGGTTTCCAGTAGTCGGAGAATATTTGGGTCTGTGGTGAAGGTGGTTGTTGGGTTCTTCTTTTTGGGAGGCATGATCCTGAAATAAGAGTTGTGTCAAAACAGATATGAATGATAAAATGATTCGAGGGTATCGCATGGCATTCTCATTTTCATATGGGGTCAAGTTTCCAAATTAAGCAGATATGATGATAAAAACATAAAATAACAGTTGAGAGCAAATGGAACAATAGCACATAATTATTGAAATTTTAAAGGTCACAGTACATAGGATTGGGACATAGTCTGATTCTAGGAATAACAGGCTTATTTAAAGGAAAACGGAAACAACTGGGGATTCCATAGAGTCTGATAGTACAACAACATGAAAGGTAAATGGAAAGAACTAAGGCTCCACTCCATCTGAATGGGGCTTGGTAGTCTTTTCCTCTCGAAGCGTCTTCACAATGCTCTGGAGCTCATCCGCCACCATCTGAATGACATACTGGCTGGTACGGTCCCGGTGTGCTGGCATCTCCTCAAGCTTAGTGTTGACGTACTGAACCAAGGTCTCAAGTCTCGCAGTCATCTGCTCCTTGGGCTTTCCTTCGTAGTTTCGGCTATCCGGATACACGTTCTTCAGTCGGTCTATCAGTCGGTCGTACTTGCCCTGAAGCATGTCGAACTCGCGCCTCAACTCAGCATACATGGAGAAAGCAATAGTATCGTCCGACCCAGAGGATGACGAGGAATGCGCCCTTTGCTGACAACCAATAAGAGGAGTATTAATAATAATTTACTTAACCTACTCTCTCGCATATTATCTATAACCTACACACAAATCCTATAACCTATTTGGGCTGTCCAGGGACTCTAAACCGTAGCTCTGATACCAAAACCTGTCACACCCCCAACTTAAATAGCAAAATAAATATAGCTATTACATCATTTTAATGAAGAATACACAACCAACTCCAAGATCTTACAGTTTAGGGTTTGGAACAGCCCAACACTACCAACTATTACATCTGATTACAAATACCGAGTCCTCACACAACTATTATTACTTATTCTACCTGCGCTCGAACATAAGCATCAGCATCACAACTCTTACGGGCAGTCTGCTTGAATCTAACCATAGCTGCTAGCTGTAATATCAGGGTAAGCAAGAAATGAGCCAAATGCTCAACAAGTGCTAACAGTACGACACAAAACATAAATTGAGATATACTTTTAAGAATGACAATGGAAAGTCATAACCAAAGGTAACGAGAGATAAAAACTATGTGAGATGGCATCATTTTGCTTGCATCAAAACAATTGTAAAATCATGTCTTAATCAAAATCATTTTATGACGCTACGGATTACAGCCGGTGATCAGCCGCGAAGTAATCCCGAACCTCGCTGGGTTCTAAAACATTAATGGGAATCCCTAGGCAACTTTTAAGCCTAATATAAGTGTGGAAAGGACTCGCGTCTCAGTCCAGATCCACCATTCAAAGAAAACATTTATCCCCCTTTGGGACTGAAAAAATCCACATTTTAATCATTTTAAAAACTGATGCCGATTTATGACAAAATCTCTTTTGACTGTAAACATTTTTATCAAGGGATTATAGATCAACTTGAAACACTGGAAATATGACACTAAATCTCAGGGCCATGATCCACTAGACTTTACTATATTAGGGTAATTGAGAGGTTTCCATAAACAAGAACTTTGACAAGGAAATTGAGCAAGGCTATTGGATAATATGAAAGATTAATGCCAAACTAGGCTTAAAGCAATGGTTGTAGACAAGGTATGGGTATTAGAACATCAAGAAGATAAGCATCACTGGTTCCAAATAGGATAGAGGTGTTAAAATATAAAGAAAGTGATCATCAGCTCAAGATATAACAGGGTATCAAGCTTTAGGGTAAGGATAGGGTTATCAAACAATCATGAATGAATTTAAGAAATGATTGGCTTTTAGGTATCAAGATAAAGTTTCTATCGAGGTTATTTCAAGAGTTGAATCAAATCATCAGGGTGCAATATCAAGATTTCTCAGGGATCAATAGCATGATAATCAAAAGGATCAATAAAGTATTATAACCAATTCTCTATATTATCATGGCATTAAACTATCATGAAAGACTTTTGAACTACTTGCAATACGTACTCGAGGGTTCATGGCATTTCTATATAATTCAAAGATAAGCGAGAGATACGCTTGATTTAAATATGTCAAAATGACTCAGGATAATTGCATCGATATATATGAACTATTTGCAGTAAATACGAAGGTCAAGTTGAATCACTTACCTTGAGATAGGCTGGTCTGGTCTGACTGGTAGGAGTAACAACTGGAGCTTCACTCGACTTTTATGGCAAGTTTTCCCTCGTCTCGAGATTTTACATAAATAATAATAATCCTCATTATAATATATTCTTACCATCTCAATCCTATTTACAACCCGAAATTAAACACGGATGGCACTTAGGCCTATATGCACTTTAATTTATATTCACTTTTAAATTATAATTGCACACACATAGCCACATATTAACATATCATATATTAACAACCAATAACACCATATATACCATAATGCAACACTAGGCTTGGATGATCTCGACTCACCACTTTAAGTCACTTGGTCGCTAAACTAGACAAGGTCTTCTAATTTTGGCTTCCTAACTCGATGTGCCTTTCCTAAATTATCCAAAACCTATTGACCCTCACTTGTGCCTTTTGCTCTACTGACCTTATACTATCTTACAACTATGGTGGTCGACCTAATACTCACTTCTAAATGTTCTAAAACTATGTGATAAGTGATAGTGCTCACTGGTGCAAATTTCAGAATGACAACTATGGTTTCTTGAGTACATTAGACACTCTTAAACTACAAGTTTTCCTTCAAAACTTTTACACAAGACTCTCCTGACCTAAGGGCATCTCACAAACTTGATGTGGCTCAAGGGCCTGGTTTGGGCCTTCTTGGGCCTAAGCTAAAAGTCCAAGGTTCCCCTGTTTTTCTGGGCAGAAAATGCCCTGACTTGAATTAACTTGTGACACACGGTTCTAGCTCATATCGTATGAACTATGGTTGGAAAAACTTCTCTGACATACCCTCTAACTAAGGCCCAATTGGTCCTAATGAGGGCCTACCCATGACATGGTCAAATCTCCCTATTTCTAAGTTGCAACAAAACTGTCCCCGGCTGGACAGATTTTGTGATTCTACTTGTGTACCTAATCAAATGACATGCAAACCTCCAACCAACTCCTAAAACCTTTTATATACTCCCAATACTAACTTCTGGTAGCTTGGGCCTCAAAGTGCATACCAATGACATGGTCAAAACTCACTCTAAACCTCAGGGTGCTATACTGATTTTTCTGCAGAAACTATAACTCTCATTTTCCAAGGTTTTGACTTGACAAACTCAACTAACAAAAAATCAATACTTAAACCAAGACTTATACATGGTGATCTACTGAAATAACTCCCTTATTCTCAAAATAAACTTGGGTGAGATCATCCATGCCCAAAAACAACAACATGCAACCAAAAATATAACATGCAACTCATGGAAAGCACATAACAAGATTTCGGCTAGGCATAAAGTTTTAAATGCTTGCAAAATCGACTTGCACCTAATACTCATCCTTAATAATCATGAAATATAACTTCTTTTAAGTATTAATAAGAAATTTATCATGAAAATAATCTATTTTAAGCACACATATTTCGAATTTATAGATTTTTAAACATAACTACATGATTTCGAAAAGAGTAGCATGCAAAACATGGTTGATCATCATTTTAATGTCTTAAAACTAACATGCATGGCTAAACATAAATATATAATGAAATTTTAGTAGCATGCAAAGGATTTTAAAGCATGATATCTCCATAAAACACTTAGTTAGCACATATACATAATATATCTCATAGAGAGCTCTTGAATTCACAAGAATCAAGAGTTTCTCTTTGGAGATCACATAAGAACTACACATGCATCCATGGAACTTCAACTTCCAAGTCACAAAACACTTGGAAAGTATATAAGATGAATGTAGGTAAAAGATTTACACTTGGGAAGATGAAGAATGAATTGAAAAATGGAAGGGGGGTGGGGAATTGGCCTTCGGCCGAGAGCAATGTGGGAGGGGGAGGAGAGAAAATTTGTGGGGTGTTGGAGTGTGGAATGAGAATGACTTCTCCCACTTTGATTTCTTTGTTTTATGATATTTGGTTTACAAATGATGAGTGGAAGTGAGAACTTACAAAAATATCCCTTGGTTAAAGTTAGGCCATTTTGCATGCAAGGCTAAGGTAGTAATTTGGTAATAATCAAATGAGTTAGTGGGGTTGGAAAAGTCTTGTTTGCCCTTTGAGAGAATAGATGGGTGATTTGCATGCATGGTCTCTTATGTAATTTGATAAATATGACAACTAAAAGTTTTATTTTTATAAAATAAAATACAAGTTCAAAAATTATAAAATTTATATCATAAAATAACTTGGATTTTTAGAGACTTTATAAAATCATTTTTAAAATTTGTGAACAAAATACCTTTTAAAAGAAAAAATTTCCAAAACTTAAAATATTCCTTATAAATCAAAAATAAAGAAATTAAATAAACTCTTGTTTTGAAAAATCATATACTACACAAAGCAAATTTATAATGCAGAAACTTTCACTCACACTAGCGTACAATCATTGAATATATTTTTATATGACTTTAATATTATACCCAATCCACAAATAATATTACATAAAATGCCGATCGTAACAACTTAGCCGCTAAGTAACTATAAAAACGATACAATTTAATACCAAATTGGATAATCATCAAAACTGGGCTTTTCATAAAATACCATATACGAAAATAATATAAAAATATACCGTCTCTCGAGAATACGGGTTTTGTTGATTTATCGAAATAATTATCGTAATGAAAATCTTACGCAGGGTCGTGCACGGGTCAAACCGTAATCCGGATCGAAAAAGTCAAAACACAGAAAATGTCCGGAATTACCAGATTAGGTTAGGAAGGAGTTTTTGGAAGAGTTTCGGGTTATAAAGACGCAAAAACGGTTGAAGTTGGACGATTCCCGGCTTCATAAAATAATTTTGTAATTATCCAGAAAATAATTAATAATTCATAAATCATTATAAAATTATCTAACAGTCCAAAAATTACCAGAAAATATCACAATTATCTATATTATATTCTGAGCACATAAAAATTAAAATACTCAAATAATATCACATATAAACACCCAAACACCAATTCCAATTATCAGATAATTCACCACAATTCAGAAAAATCACATAAATAATTCCAAATAATAATAATAATATTTGAAAATTGTGGAATATTAAACTAACCCATAATCTAGTAACCGATTCTTCATCCAAAGAATCTATGCACAACAGCTCCCTGCAGCAATATATTCTGCTTCTGCAGTTGATGTGGAAATTGACTTTTGTTTATTGCTAAACCAAGAAACCAATATGCCTCCAAGAAATTTGCAGCTTCCAATAGTGCTTTTCCTGTCTATTTTGCATCCTGCAAAATCTGCATCTGAGTAACCAATTAGCTTACAATCTGATTCCCTAGGACACCACAATCCTAGATCAGCTGTACCCTTAAGGGACTTGAAAATTCTTTTCACAGCTAATAAGTGAGGTTCTCTTGGATCAGCCTGAAATCTTGCACAAAGACAGGTAGCAACATGATATCAGGTCTACTTGCAGTTAGATAGAGTAAGGAACCAATCATACCTCTGTAGTTAGTAATATCTACTGATTTACCAGTATCCTTATCTAACTTGGTTGCAGTGGCCATGGGAGTGGATGCAGTTGAACAATCTTGCATTCCAAATTTCTTCAGTAAATTTCTGGTATACTTGGATTGACAGATAAAAGTGCCTTCTACAGTTTGCTTGACTTGAAGGCCCAGAAAATAGCTGAGTTCTCCCATCGTACTCATTTGATATGTTGACTACATTAGCTTTGCAAACTTCTCACACAGTTTGGAATTAGTAAAACCAATTCTCCATTGAGAAAAACACTTTTTACATCCATTTGAAAGACTTTAAACTTCTTGTGAGCAGCATATGCAAAAAAGATCCTTATGGCTTCCAATCTAGCAACTAGTGTAAATGTTTCATCATAATCAATACCCTCCTATTGACAGTAGCCTTTAGCAAGCAGTCTTGCTTTATTCCTTATAATTTTGCCATCACTGTCAGTTTTGTTTCTGAACACCCATTTTGTACCAACAACTGATCTGTTCTTTGGTCTTGGCACTAGGGTCTAGACTTTATTTCTTTCAAATTCAATTAACTCTTCCTGCATTGCTTGCACCCAATCAGCATCTTGAAGAGCTTCTTCCACTTTCTTTGGTTCAGTCTGAGATAGAAAAGAATGATAGAGACATTCATTTGAAGTTTCATTTCTAGTTCTGACACCTGCTTCAGGATCTCCAATGATTAGATCAGGTGTATGTGCTTTAGTCCATTTCCTTGCAAATGGAAATTGATCTCTAGACCTGGATCCTCCCCCATGATCCATGCTATCTCCATCAGCATTATCTTATGCTCCCCCTGTAGATATGCTCTCTGAGACTTCAGAAATTGAATTTGATTTTTCAGGAGTTGAAGAATCAGAGCTTCCAGAATTATCAGAATTTGGCTCATCAGAACTAGATGAATCAGAACTTGAAGAGCCAGTGACAGGTTCTGATGCTTCTTGAGAGTCTTGAGATGTGGTAGTTTCTTCAGCTTGCTCCCCCTGGACAGGTGCATTTTCCTTTGGAGTTGTTACCACAGTTTTAACGACATCAGAACTTAATCCATCAGAACTTACATGATCAGGATTTAAGTCATCAGAATTTCCAGAATCAGAATTTCCAGAATCAGAATTTAAATCTTTATTCTCAAATCTCAGCTGATCATGATCATCGAAATCTTCAAGTCCAGTAATCTTCTTATCATCAAAAGAGACATTGATAGATTCCATGACAACTCTTGTTCTCAAATTGTAGACTCTGAAGGCTTTTGTGGAAATTGGATATCCAACAAAAATTCCTTCATCAGCTTTTAGATCAAAGCTGTTCAGGATGAGTCTTAAGAACAAAACACTTGCACCCAAATACATGAAAGTATTTCATATTTGGCTTCTTCTTCTTCACCATCACATATGGTGCTTTTCCATGCTTGTTTATAAGTGTAGAATTTTGTGTAAAATAAGCAGTCTGCACAGCTTTAGCCCAAAAATTGGTTGGTATCTTTGCTTCATCAAGCATTGTTCGTGTAACTTCAATGAGAGTCCTGTTCTTTCTTTCTACAACTCCATTTTTCTGTGGAGTTCCAGGTGAGAAAACTCCTGTTTGATTCCATGATCTTTGTAGAACTCTTCCATGACTGAATTCTTGAACTTAGTGCCATTATCACTCCTTATGATTTTAACAGAATCTTTGATCAATTTATCCAGCTGTCTGACATGATCAGTTAGGGTAGATGCATTTTCAGTCTTCTTGTGCAAGAAGTACACCCAAGTGTACCTTGTGAACTCATCCACTATAAACATAGCCTATTTCTTCTTTTCAATAGACATGACATTGACTGGACCAAATAGATCAACATGTAGTAGGTGATAAGGCTCAAGAATTGATGACTCAGTTTTGCTCTTGAAAGAAGATTTTCTTTTTTTTTCCTTCTGACATGAATCACAAAGGCCATCAGGAGCAAATACTGTTTTTGGCAATCCTCTCACAAGATCTTTCTTTACAAGCTCATTTATATTGTTAAAATTTAAATGAGAGAGTTTCTTGTGCCAATTCTAGCTTTTTTCAATTGATTCTCTACTCAACAGACAGATTGCAGAACCATCAGTACTTGTTGAAAGTCTGGCTTCATAAATTGTAGCATGCCTGTATCCTTTCAGAACCATGTTTCCTGTTGAATTACTTATAACTTCACAGTGTTCTTCAAAGAAATCCACATGATAACCTCTATCACAGATTTTCCTTATACTCAACAGATTGTGTTTAAGTCCTGAGACAAGAGCTACTTTTTCAATAATGACATTCCCAAGATTGATCTTGCCATATCCCAGAGTTTTTCCAATGTTGCCATCTCCATAAGAAACTTCTGGGCCAGCTTTCTCCACAAAATCTGATAGCAGGGCTTTATTTCCAGTCATATGTTCTGAACATCCACTGTCCAGAACAAGGATGTTCTTTCTGTTGCCCTGCAATCACAAAGACCACTAATGGTTAGTTTTAAGGACCCAGACTTGCTTGGATCCTTTGTCCTTTTTAAGTTTGTTAACATTTGTAGCGGATTTAACATCAGAGTTTATGCTAACAATTTTAGTATTAACAGTATCAGATTTTGCATCATACTTTACACTAGAAGGAATTAAAGCAACTTTCTTCAAAGAAGGTTTTATATGATAATAGTCATAGTACAAACTATGATATTCCTTACAAGTATAAATGGAACGCCATATACTACCACAATGAAAACAAGGATTTTGTGGCTTAAATATAACAGACTGACTCTTAACTCCTGACTTAGAAGGTAAGGAGTTTATATTCTTATTCTTCTTGTAAAAAGAAGCCAGATGGTTAGAGTTTCCACAGTTATAGCATTTCTTTCTAGGAGCATTAGGAACAGGCATATAATTGTTACTTTTATTCACACCTTCCTTTCCATTCCTATTTTTCCTAGCTACCTTTACCTTGTTTACACTGGTAATCTCTTTCAGCTTATGTTTAAGCTGCTTATTTGTCATTAAGCCTATGTTAACTTCAGTTGGTTTATCCTGTTCTAATTTGTCAGAAGTTGACTCTGCTATCACTTCTGTCTCAATATCTTTCATCTTTTCAGAATCAGACTTAACAGTTTTAGCTACAAATTTAACAGGATTTAGCTTTGGCTTAGTAGTCTGTTTAACAATAATTGGCTTAACTCATTCAGTTCCTTTTTCACTTTTCTCATCTCCATAACCTAAGCCCTCTTTCCAGTTTCCACTACTTAGTATATCCTGAGTTGCTCTGCCAGAGTTAGTCCAAGTCCTGATAATCTCTCTCTCCTTTTCTAACTTAGTTTTTAGAGATTTATTCATTTTTAGCACTTCATCTCTAATATAGAAAGCATCATCTCTATCCTTCTGAGTTTGATGGAACATAACTAACTCTTTTTCTAAATAATCATTCCTCTTTTTAAAAGCAAGATTTTCAGAAGTTAATCTTTCACATGTTAAAATTTGATCTCTATAGCTAATAAACATGGTTTTAAGATATAATCTCAACTCAGTAATATCATCAGTATGAAAGTCATAAGTTGTTTGAGGTACCTTTAACTAAACAATATCAGAACTGCTATCAGCATTTGCCATCAATGTATAGTTCTCCTCATCTTCAGAATCTGAGGTGTCTGTCCAGCTTTTCTTCTTTCTGACAATAGCCTTGCCTTTATCACTCTTTCCTTTCTTGCAGTCAGGAGATAAGTGACCTTTCTCACCACAGTTGTAGCATTTGACATTTGAGTAATCTCCTATGTCAGACTTTCCTCCTTTGCCTTCAGATTTTCTGAAGCCCTTCTTATCAGAACTTCTACCTTTCCTGGAAAACTTATTTCCTCTTCTGAATTTCCTGTAGGCTATCTTTGTGATACCCTTCACCATATGAGCATACAGCTTCATCATCTCTTGATCAGCATCTACTTCAGGTAGACTTACAGTTTCTGAATCATCATCATCAGAACTTGATGATTCTAAATCAGACTTTATGATGAGAGCCTTTCATTTTCCTTTCTTTGAGACAACCACTTTGGGGGATTCCTCATCAGCGTTAAGAGCAACTGTTCTCGACTTTCTCCCATGTCTCTTGCTTCTTTGATCCATCTCAAGTTCATAAGTCTTGAGCATTCCATAAATTTCATCAAGAGCATAGCTATCTCTTATAATAGTAGCTTTCAAATCCCAACTTTCAGGAAGAGCTAAAAGAAATTTTAGATTTGAATCTTTAATGTCATATTCCTTGTCCACCAGTGACAGATCATTCAAGAGTTTGACAAATCTGTCATATAAGTCAGTTAATGACTCATCACTTTTCGAGTCAAAGTGCTCATACTCTTGACTGAGTATAGTCCTCATGTTTTTCTTGATTACATCAGTTCCATGACACCTTGTCTCCAAAGCATCCCATATCTCCTTTGTAGTTTTGCATTGAATTACCCTATTTGACATGACATTATCAATGGCACTATGCAGCAAATGCCTTACCTTTACATCCTTCGCAATAGATGAGATATCTTCAGTTGTGTATTCACTTTTCTCCTTTGGTATGGTCTTTGTTGGCTGATCTGCAACTACAACAGAGAGCTTGGTTGGCTTATGTGGTCCTTCATAAATTCTGTCAAGGTACTCAGAAGGTCTCAACATGGGAACCCTGATAGTCTCATATCGACTATGGGTTTGAGTTTTTGGAGTTTCTTCGGTTTTAGCGGGCTTGATTGGATTTTATGCTTCTTCAGACATGATTGTTTTGGATCTTTACTATATGTGTGTTAACAGATGTGCTCTGATACCACTTGTTAGGTCACACAACACTGTAGAAGGGGTTTGAATACAGTGTTGAATACAATTAAATCGATTTAAAGCACAAGTAACAGAAAACAGATGTATTCGATATAATAAACTCTGTTACAATGGAACTGTTCTCTCTCAGTGATGAACAAATATCACGAGAGCTGCTAGGTTACAATATATGATCTTCTCGATGATCGTAAGTCTTATAGAGTAAACATATATCTGTGTTTATATAGACACACAGTTACAAGATAACTTCTAGTTGATATGGAATATAATTCTGTCTCCTAAAATATATCAACCAGATATCTTATATAATTCTTCTAGTCCTCTAACTCTTTCCATGCATATCTTCTTCTTGTATTAGTCTCGATCTTCTTTCCTGTGAATCAGCTTCCTTCCTAAACTGTTAGTCCTCTAGTACTTAAGTTCTGATATCCATCTTCTGATAATCTAAGTCCTGATATCCCTAAGTCTTGACTTTCAGTAAGTCCTGATTCCAGTAAGTACTGATATTTCCTGTTAGATAAGATCTGAAAACTAAACACGAAACATATTAGACATGACATCTCAAATATATCCAACAATCTCCCCCAACTTGTAAATTATGCAAGAATGTACAAGTTAATAGATTTGATGATGTCAAAAACATTTAAGTTCAAATGCAATAAGAGTTTAATAAGACTATTAATTACAACTTACAAAACATCCAGCTTTACCAACATCACTGAATCAATCTGAATCCATAATGACTCTTAACAAAGTCATTTATCAGATTATCTTCAGCTTCCTTCAGAACTTCAGCTAACTGTGCTTTGACCTACATCAGTTCTTCTTCATTACTATCACCAATTTGATAAATGGTTGTTCTGAGAGCTTGAATGGATGTTCTTTCAAGTCCATCACAAAGTCTGATAACCTTAGGATGTGAAGAGTTTTCATTATAACATAAGCATCTTCCTTTCAGAATAACTTCCACCTTAGCAGAATTCTTTATGATGGGAATTTCTCTTCCATCACCTTCAGTAATCATTGGACTGTAATGAGAAGTCTTTGTACCACAGATTCTGAATAGATCTCTTATAGCCTTCAAAATGTATTCTAACCATCTTCTTGTAACATCAGATTTTACTTCCAGAAGATAGTGAATATGTTGAAGTTCTCTGATAGACTTCTTGAATACATCAGTATCAGCTAATCTATAAGTCCTTCCATCATTGAGATATAAAATCAATTTCTCTTTTAAATTCTCTTTGTCATGAACATCTATCACACTTGAGCAGACAACACCTTGTCAAGGTGCCTTTGTTTAATTTGTTCATATGGTTTGTCTGTCAATATGAAAGGATCTCTTAAAGTAACCTCTACTCCTGTTTGAATCTTCTCTTCGTCAGAACCTAATCCAGCTCTATCTCTAGGTTTCTTGGCTTTCAACCCAAATGTAGCAAGTTGATTAATCATGAGACTGGATTTTGGTTCAACTGGAGTAGCTTTCTTCCATAACAGCTTCTTCTTATCAGCAATTGTCATTTTATCCAAATCAACTTGAGCATTGTCAGTAGTTGATATTATCCATCTTCTGATATTATCTTCTGATAATCTAAGTCCTGATATCCTTAAGTCCTGACTTCCAGTAAGTCCTGATTCCAGTAAGTACTGATATTTCCTGTTAGTTAAGATCTGAAAACTAAACATGAAACATATTAGACATGACATCTCAATTATATCTAACAGAAAGCTAACAAGGCAGGACCCAAGGAAACTTGGGTACCAAAATAAACTTGATTTGATTTTGATGTGTGCAGGGAAACAGAAAGAATCTATGGTACTTGGATAGTGGCTGTTCAAGACACATGACTGGAGATTCTACCTTACAGAGTTCAAGGAGAGAGCTGGCCGAAGTATTACTTTTGGAGATGACAGCAAGGGTTATACTGTGGGATATGGCTTGATTTCTAATGACAATGTCATCATTAAAGAGGCTGCCTTAGTGGATGGTCTCAAGCACAATTTGTTGAGTATCAGCCAGCTTTGTGATAAAGGCAATTCAGTAACCTTCAACTCAAAAGCCTTTGTTGTGACAAATAAAAGGAGCAACAAAGTGGTTCTCACTGGTGTGAGAAAAGGAAATGTGTACTTAGCTGACTTCAACTCATCAAATGCAGAATCTGTTACTTGTCTTCTCAGCAAAGCAAGTCAGGATGAAAGTTGGTTATGGAACAAGAAGCTATCCCATTTAAACTTCAAGACCATGAATGAACTTGTAAAGAAAGAACTGGTTAGAGGTATTCCTCAAGTGGAGTTTTCTAAGGATGGATTGTGTGATGCCTGCCAAAAAGGAAAGCAGATAAAAGCATCATTTAGAAAGAAGCTTGATTCAACAATTGAAGAACCTTTGCAACTGCTACACATGGATTTGTTTGGACCAGTCAATGTGTTGTCCATCTCAAGGAAAAGATTTTGCGTAGTAATTGTAGATGATTTCTCAAAGTTCTCTTGGACATATTTCCTCAAGTCTAAAGATGAGGCTAGTAAAATCATCATCAATCACATAAGGCAAGTCAATAATCATCCTGATTTCAAAGTTAGAAGAATCAGGAATGACAATGGAACTGAGTTCAAGAATTCTGTCATAAGAGCATTTTGTGAAGAAAATGGGATTTTGCATGAGTTTTTAACAGCAAGAACTCCACAACAAAATGGAGTAGTAGAAAGGAAAAACAAATCACTTATTGAAGCTGCAAGGAAAATGGTTGAAGAGTCTAAGTTACCAACATATTTCTGGGCTGAAGCTATAAATACTCCATGCTACACTCAAAATATTTCTCTGGTTAATCAAGCAAAATGCATGACTCCCTATCAATTGTTCAAGAACAAGAAGCCAACTCTAAATTTTCTTGATGTCTTTGGCTGCAAATATTATAACTTGAGAAATCAAACTGATCAGAATGGGAAGTTTGATGCTAAAGTAGGTGATGGAATTTTTGTTAGATACGCTGTTGGTAAAGCATATAGAGTCTACAATCTAAGAACCAACATTGTTGTGGAATCAATACATGTTGTGTTTGATGATAAAAAGATTGAAGGACTGCAAGATGGAGATTACCATGAGGGCCTCAAATTTGACAATGTGGAGATGGTTAGTGATGACAGTGATAATTAAAGTGATCAAGAAACAGTATCAAAGGATAATGCAGAAAACTCCACTACCAATGAAGAACAAAATTCAACATCTGTCGAGTTGCATAATACTTCATCCGTCGGGAGAAAATATGCTTTATCTATCGGGAGACAACCAGCTTCATCGGTCGGTACTCAAAATTCCCCATTTGTCGGGTCATTAAAAGAAGTTGGAGGTCAGAATAGATCACTTACAGAAAGTTCCCCTTTCTCAAATCAAAGATCCATTAACTTAGGGGGTGTTTCTAATAATCTAAACTCAATCACACATCAAGACAACAATGAGGCCTATTCATCTAGAGCTAATCTATCTCAACAAAGGAAATGGACAAAGGATCATCCCTTTGAGCTCATCATTGGTGATGTATCTTCTAGAGTTCAAACAAGGAGAGCAACTCAAGAAGAATGTCTATACAACAGCTTTCTTTCTAAGGAAGAACCAAAGAAGGTAGAAGAAGCTTTGTTGGATCCTGATTGGATTTTAGCTATGCAGGAGGAGCTAAACCAATTTGAGAGGAATAAGGTATGGAAGCTGGTGCCCAAGCCTAAAGGAAAGAATCCAATAGACACCAAATGGGTATTCAGATCAAGATGGATAAAAATGGCATAGTTGTCAGGAACAAAGCTAGATTGGTTGCTAAGGGCTATTTTAAACAAGAAGGAATAGATTTTGATGAAATATTTGCTCCTGTTGCAAGACTTGAAGCCATCAGAATCTTCTTAGCCTATGCAGCCCATGCCAATTTCAAAGTCTATCAAATGGATGTCAAAGTGCCTTTCTGAATGGAGATTTGGAAGAGGAAGTCTATGTCAGTCACCCTCCTGGTTTTGAAGATCCAAATTTTCTGGAATATGTTTACTATCTTTTAAAAGCACTTTATGGACTAAAGCAAGCACCTAGAGCCTGGTATGACACTTTGTCAAAGTTTCTTTTAGAGAATCACTTCACTAGAGGTACTGTAGACAAAACTCTTTTCTTTAAAAATGTTAATGGCTCTAATATACTTGTTCAAATTTATGTAGATGACATTATTTTTGGCTCTACAGATGAAAAACTTTGCAAAAAGTTTGCCAAATTGATGCAAAGTAAGTATGAAATGAGTAGGATGGGAGAACTAACTTACTTTCTTGGTCTGCAAGTTAAGCAAGTTAGTGATGGAATATTCATTAGTTAAACTAAATACATTTATGATCTTTTAAAGAAGTTTGATCTAATGGATTGCAAATCTATAAAAACTCCCATGGCCACTACAACTAAGCTTGAATTAAACACTACTGAAAAGTCTGTGAATATTTCAAGTTATAGGGGCATGGTTGGCTCACTTCTGTACTTAACAGCTACTAGGCCAGATATAATGTTTGTTACATGTGTGTGTGCTAGATTTCAGGCTGATCCTAGAGAATCTAACTTAGTAGCTATTAAGAGAATTTTCAGATATCTCAAGGCAACACCAAAACTTGGCATTTGGTACCCTAGAGATTCTAGTTTTGATCTAGCTGGTTAGTCAGATGCAGATTTTGCAGGTTGTAGAAGTGGTAGAAAAAGTACAATAGGAACCTGTCAATTTCTAGGAAACAAGGTTGTGTCCTGGTTCAGTAAAAAGCAAACTTCAGTTTCTACTTCTACAGCTGAAGCTGAATATATTGTTGCTGGCAGTTGCCGTGCACATATTTTGTGGATGAAAAACCAATTGCTAGACTATGGTTTGCAAGTTGAAAGGATTCCCATTTTCTGTGATAACACAAGTGCAATTGCCATCACTGAAAATCCAGTACAGCCTTCAAGGACAAAGCACATAGACATCAAGTATAAGGGAACATGTAATGAATGGTCTTGTGGAACTACATTTTGTTCCAAGTAAAAAGCAGCTTGCAGATATATTTACCAAGCCACTGGATGAATCCACCTTTTCAAGGTTGGTAAGTGAGTTAGGTATGCTAAATTATTCTTAAATCTTTATAGATTGTTTGCAAGTTGTAATGCAGCCAGAAATTTAAATGATTTTTTAGTCATGGATGAAATTATGACTAAGTCAATATTTACATCTCGACGGATGATCACTATTTATCGAGTTTGATCATCCGTCGGTATACTATTTGTTAATAAAATCAATTACTTTTCTGGAATATTTTATGACTCAACGGATAACTGATTTATCCTCATCCGTCGAATTATCTTATTTTTAGCCGTTGATTCTCTGAACATTATCCATCGAGTATACTTATAGTTTGTAAGCATAACACGATGGATAATTGATGGAATTTTTATAGTTTATTTTTAAACTGCTATTTTGGGCAATTCTTATTGGTTACTTTATTTTACTTTATTATTTTTGACAGTTATTTTTGAGATAGTATAAAAGCTTAATTGATTTTTATTATTTTTCTTTTATCATTCTCAAATCATATGCTCTAATTTCTTTCTTTCTCGAAAGAACTTACTCTCTCTTTGCAAGTTTTTACTCTCTAACAATGGTACCGGTCGTCAAGATAATGTCTCAAACTGGATTTATTTATGAGAAGAACAACTTCACTGCTCTTGTGAATAAGGGGATTCAACAGTCTGGTGACTACCACAAGATGATAGATTTTGTGAAGAACGTTGGAATCACCCACCATCTACTGTGAGGTTGTTGAAGAGATGTGGACAACTGCTACATAAAACTCAGCTAATAAGACTATCACTTTCACTATTAAAGGTAATGAATTTTGTGTTAATAGTGACATTGTTAAAGCATGTTTCAAGATTCCTGATAATATTGTAACTTCACCACACAGACACTGACATTGTTAATATGCTTAACTCCATGAACTATATACTCTCTACTTCTAAATTAAGTGAAATTAGGAGGTTGGGTCTTAGAAATGAATGGAGTTATCTGTGTGATGTAGTTACCAAGGTCTTTTCTAGTAAAATCAATCATTTTGATTCTGTCAATATCTCTATGCTTAACATGCTTTACATGTTTGTTACCGATAAATTTTTCAACTTCAGTGATCTTATTCTGAGGAAATTCTGCTTGCTAACTACCTCTCTGAGGAAATTCTGCTTGAGAACCCAACCAATAAATTAGATTGTTGGGTTCAAGAAAGAAGAATTATTGCAGATTTGAACAGGGCAAACCATCACAAAGAGGTGCCACTCTTCTATTTTCCTGTCATGGAGGCACCTCAGGTAAGTGAGATAATTTCATATGTCTCTACTCTTCCAACCTCATAAATTTCTTTGCATTCTAGTATAACTATGGGAACTGTGTCATTGACCCAACAGTTGCCTACCCAAGCTACCAAACCATCAAAAATTTCTAAATCCAAGTCAAAAAAAGCCCCCTCTAGTATCTCTCAAAAGATGCCAGTTGCAAAATCCACCAAACCAAAAGAGGGGAGTGTGAAGGTGGGTAAGGTAGGTGAGGGACAAGGTGAACATAAATGAAACCCTAAGCATAAGGTTGGAGAGGTGAGTGTTTCCCAACATAGCCACACTGCAGTTTCCCAACAAACTGCAGTGCTTAATAAGGACAAAAGCTCATTGCTAGTTGCATCCTCCAAAAAGGATATGACTATTGAACAAAGCTCTCAGCCAAGAACACAGGCCAAAAGGGTAAGGGACACAAGCTCACCCCAAACCTATACTAAAAAGAAGAAACCAAAAACCCTTGGGGATGCATAGGGTTCACACACTGTGCAAACTGGTGCTAAAGACACAGTCACTGCACCTTTTCAAAGTCAGTTTGATGTGGCTCCAATAAATATGGAGTCACAACCAAAATCTTTAGTTATAGAAGCACCTCAAACACAAAATTCTCCCACAAATTCTCTGGATATGGATATGATCAACACATCAATTCCTGATTCCCCTTCTTTAACTATGTTGGGGAAGCCAAAATCTAGTGCAAGTGAGCATCATTTTTTGGATGATTTGTTGGCTCACTTGCCATTTCTTTCTGAGACTATTGAGACATCTGTGCCAAAATTTTCATCAATCTGCACAGAGTCCACAATAGTCTCCACTCCAAACTCATTTATTCCCACTCTCTCGATGGATACTGTTCATCTGTCGAGTAGTGATTGTATCCTGACGGATAAGCCTAACAGCAGTTATCCGTCGGATAGTCAAACTACTAAGTCGATGGATATCCCTTATCTTTCGAGTGTCTCTGCACAACTTCAAATTTCATCAATTATCTCCAGTGTAGAAGACTTAGTAGTAGTGCAATCACTTCTAGGACTGAGGGAAGAGAGTGTTATAAGTGAGAGCCTGGGTTGCTCCCAGGAAAAAGGAGAGAAAAAGAGTGAAATTATGCAGTCCATTTCTTCAGGACTGGCAAAAGAGAGCGTGAGTAGTCCCACCTTAGATGGTGAAGGTAAGGGTGTGAGGGTGGGGAGCCAAGGTGAGACCTTGATGCAACAAAAGAGAGATAATGATAGAAATAGAGGTACAGGAGATATAAGGGTGGATGTCATTGCAAGTGAGTTAATGAATGTCCAGGATACAGACAGGGAGGGACTATCTCAGCAACCTCAAGCTGTTATAGATTCTACCTCCCTTGATGTTGAGACATTTACTCACCCTGTTCCAGCATATCAACTTCTAGCTGAACAGGGCAATGATAATGTAGAAAGGATGCTCAACTTGGTGCACATCACACAGTCAATGCTAAGAGCTAAGGATGCCATCACATCTTTGACTTCTACAGCTGGTGATATTGATTATGAGACTGGTTGTTCAGAAGATTTCTTTGAAGGTGAGGATGTAGAAAGTAGAGAAGAGCTATCGAACTTAGGGGGGGGAGCTGGCCCTAGTTCAAGGTCAAGCATGCCATCATGGGCCTTCTCCAAGAAATGTGATGAACATAACTTCATATGTACTCTCATCCAACTAATCAGTCAAACACAGTCTGCACTTCAATCATCTACAAATGCTAGCACCGAGAAGCTTCTGCAAGCACATCTTGCTTCTCTCTAACTACATCAAATTCAAGGCTATCAACAAACTATCAATGTATCCACTCTCAAACAGGAAATTGGTGAACTCAAGAAAGACTTTTCTGAGAGATTGGAAGCTAGACTTCCAAGGACAACAATTACAGACATCAAGAGACAGCTCAAGAAAAACTCAGATCTTGCCACCAAAGTTGATGCCTTGGACAAAAGAATATTTGCTATGGAAGCATCTATTACAACAATTCATCTACACCAAGCTCAACAAATAGACTTGCTTCAGAAACTGGTGGTTGCACAAACCTCCTCCTCTACTCAGCTTGATGATAACAAAAAGGGGGAGAAAGAGAGTTCTAGGAGTGAGGGGGAGAAAAAAGTGCTCAACATTCAAGTTAGCAAAGTAATTGTGCCTACAATTACTATCTCAAAGCCACCAGCTGAAGATAACATTGATCTGATAAATGAAGCAGCAGCCAATATAAGAGCAGCTGAAAAGAAGCAAGTTGAACCACAACAGAAGAAATCTCACAGATACAAAGAATTGGCCAAAAGAACCAAAAGGAAATTGAACTTTGTTGGTAAGGAATTGGAGGATCAGTTTCCCAAGGAATCCATTCTAACTACAACTCAAGCATCAAAACCCTCAGTGGTATTTGAAGATATTAAGGTGGTGGATCCTTACAAGAACATTCATGGTAAACCTATTATGCCTAAGGATGAACCAATAGACTGGGAAAGTCTACCACTTCCTGACTTCAATTTACCAATCCTTAACAAGCCAAAGAGAACAAGGTCAAGAGCAGTCAAGAAAGTGAAGCTGTCACCTCTCAAATCCAAATCTCTAACCAAAGCTTAGTCCAAAGTCAACAAGGGAGATTACATGTACTTATGTGACATCAAGGAATTCTCTAATCTAAACCTTTATCTAGATGAACTGGAAGAAGTTAGAGGGATTGATGCTGACAGGAATCTACCTGAAAGGTTAGTTTTCAAGTACAAGGGAGGAAAATAGATTCAATGACCACTTCACATGATCCTTCAAGAAAGCCAATCTGTGCTAATAAAGGTTTATTCATCATTCAAGAAGAACTTTTAATTCAATGTAACTGCAAGAAGACTTGTTCTAAAGAAGATTGAAGAACTGAGGAGTATTAGAGCTAAAGATGCACTCCCAAAGACTCTAACTATTCCTTACATAGGGAGTAGAGTGCATCTAAGGCCCTACTGGCTGATGGAGTTCATGGATGACAAGGGAGTTAGAAGATTTTTCAGATTAGAAGACCAATTGAGCATCTCTAGCAATGAGACTATTTTGGAAATGCAAGAAAAGTTAAATCTCTCAGAATTTGATGAACTGGAATTCCACAGACTGCTCCAAAATCAGATAGAAGAAAACAACAGACAGCTTGGAAAGAGATCCAGATATTCAAGGAATTAGATTAATATGCTCAGGCTAGATGAGCACCTTAAAAATGATTATGAGCTAATCTTTGTGCATTTTGTTATTTAAAGCACTTTACAGTTTTATCTACTTACTTTTAAAGTTGTATTTTTAGAGTGTTTTGTTATCATCAAGTTTCTCTTAATTTATGGCTACAATTCCAGTAGACATAAATTGGGGGAGATTGTTGTGGATATGTTGTGAACTTGATGATTTCATTAACAAAACACCTTAGTAGATTTTACTTAGTGAAAAATGTAGCACTCGATAGATAAGGAATATAGTCCCGACGGATGACTCAATATAGTCCCGACAGATGATGATTTATTATCCATCGAGTGAGTAGCTTGTGTAATAATGAGTCTGTAGCCCATTTCTGCATACACCTTGTTTAGATTCTGTAGTAGCACTCAAGTCATGTTGACTTTAATGAGATATGCAGAATAGGTTGATTAATTGTACATAGATGATGTCTTGTAATTCTGTATAAATGAAATGAAGTCAAGTGCAAGATAGCAACCCGATGGATAAACAACAATGTCACTCGACGGATGATCAACAAGGCAACCCAACGGATGATCATGTACCCGACGGATAATCAATTTAAACATCTGTTGACAGTGACAACATAGTCACATGCGTCGAGTGTATGCAAAAGGAATGTGGAAGCCTATTCAACTGGGTTTTAGAGAACAAAGAAGCATTGCCATTTCCATGCTATTATGAAGATATTCAAAGATGCTGGAATAGAGTAATGAAGCAGCATAGTATTAGACTTGATAGGATTTATTTTATTATCTTATCTTATTACTTTGTAATCTTGGTGATATATAAACCAAGAAGTAGCAAATAGAACAATAAGGAACAAGACTAAGAACATTATCTCAGAGAAATAATTGTAAGCTGCATCCTCAGCATTTCTCTGTAAACTTAGTTGTTCATATTTGTAAGCAGGTGTGAGCTAATCTTGCCACACAGAGTTCCCTTGATATAATATATATCTCTGGTGGATACATTCAAATCCACCAGAAAGTTTTTAAAGACTTGTGTTTTTAATTACTTGTGTTTTGATTTTACTAACTTCTTATTCCGCACTTTGCAAATCAAACACTTATATATTATTAAGATAGAACATTTTATATCTTTTTGAAAAAGGTTCAAAAATTCCATTCAACCCCCCTTCTGTAATTGTTGTTGCATTATTAAGGACTAACAATAAGATTCCCAACTCTTTGGCAACAATCACACCTTAAACCGAACTGATGTGCATCCTTAAACAACGTAGGCCAGAAAAAACCTGCTTGCAGAATACGAGCTGTTGTCTTTTCACCACCATAATGTCCACCATAAACTGTGGAATGGAAGTCTCGTAATATCCCCTCCGTCTCACAGAATGGGATACATCTCCTGATGATCTGGTCAGCTCCTTGTCTAAAGAAATATGGTTCATCCCACATATACCACTTCACCTTATGCAAAAACTTCTTCTTTTGAGATGTATTCATATTAGGAGGCATTATATTGCTCACAAGATAGTTCACAATGTCTGCGAACCATGGCTCTTCCTCTTGAACTGCGAACAACTGCTCATCCGGAAAAGATTCGTTTATCAATGTCTTATCATGTGAAGTAGAATCGGGATTCTCCAGTCTAGAGAGATGGCCAGCTACTTGATTCTCAGTACCTTTTCAATCCTTGATCTTTAACTCAAATTCTTGTAGCAAGAGCACCCAACGAATAAGTCTAGGCTTCGAATCCTTCTTCGAGACCAGATAGCGAATGGCAACGTGATCAGTGAATACTGTCACCTTTGTCCCAAGTAGATAAGATCAAAATTTTTCGAAACCAAAAACTATAACCAAGAGCTCCTTCTCAATAGTGGTGTAGTTCAATTATGCTCCATTAAGTGTCTTACCAGCATAGTAGACCACATGAAAGATATTATTCTTGCGCTGCTCAAGAACTGCTCCCACTACATAATCACATGCATCACACATCATCTCAAAAGGTTATGTCCAATTAGGTGCTGTTATAACTGGTGCAGTTATTAAACTCTTCTTGAGAGTCTCGAATTATGCCAAGCATTCATAATCAAATTTGAAAGGCACATCTTTCTCGAGCAAGTTGCACAACAACTTAGATATCTTAGAGAAGTCCTTGATGAAACGCCGATAAAAACCCGCATGACCAAGGAAACTACGGATTCCTTTCAAATAAATAGGTGGCGGAAGATTTTCAATGACCCCCACCTTGGGCTTATCAACCTCAAGGCCTTTGCTAAAGACCTTATGCCCAAGAATGATGCCTTGCTGCACCATGAAGTGACATTTTTCCCAATTGAGAACCAGATTGGTCTCAATGCACCTTTTCAGCACCAAACGAAGATTATCCAGGCATTGATCGTACGAATGTCCAAAGACGGAGAAGTCGTCCATGAACACTTCGACATTATTTCCTATCATCTCAGAGAATATCGCCATCATACATCTATGAAAAGTGGCATTTGCACCACATAAGCCAAAAGAAACTCTGCGAAAAGTAAATGTGCCAAATGGACAAGTGAAAGTAGTTTTTTCCTGATCTTCTGGTGCAATGCAAATCTAATTGTAACCCGAATAGCCATCCAGAAGACAATAATACTCATGTCCAGCCAACATGTCAAGCATTTGATCAATAAATAGAAGTGGGAAGTGATCCTTCCTCGTGGGTTTGTTCAACTTTTTGTAATCCATGCATACCCTCCATCCTGTGACTGTTCGAGTGGGGATGAGCTCATTCTTCTCATTTGCTACCACAGTAATACCTCCTTTCTTAGGTACACATTGCACGAGGCTCACCCAAGAACTGTCATAAATAGGATATATGATTCCTGCATCCAGGCACTTTAAAATTTCTTTCTTCACCACTTCTTTCATGATAGGATTAAGTCTTCGTTGTTGCTCAACAGTCGGCTTGCTACCTTCCTCTAGCAGAATTTTATGCATGCAATACGAAGGGTTGATCCCCTTTATATCTGCTTCCATCCGATGGTCGATTTGAATTCTCTCAAGATCCTCAAGAGATTTTCCTCCTCACTACCTGAAAGGTCAGATGCAATAATAACAGGAAAAGCAGATGCATCACCTAGAAAAACATTCCTCAAGTGTTTAGGCAATGGTTTAAGCTCCAAAGTAGGTGCTTCCTCAATAGATGGTTTGAGTTTTCCATCAGCATTCTTGAGATCAGTATTACCAAAAGATTCAAATGGCATGTCTAGCTTTCACTTCCAAGGAGAAGCATTTAGATATTGTAATTGCTCATTGCCTTCCTCATCTTCACTGTCAAATTCCCCCACTAAGGCGTTTTCTAAGGTATCAGACATTAGCATATGATCAAGTTCTGAAGTAACTGCAGAATCAATCAAATCCACCTTGAAGCACTCCTCGTCTTCTGTAGGGAATTTCATAGCCTTGAATACATTGAATGTTACATCCTGATCCTGCACCCTCATAGTAAGTTCACCTTTCTGCACATCTATCAAGGTGCGACCTGTAGCCAAGAAAGGTCTTCCCAAGATTATGGGAATTTTTTTATCTTCCTCGAAATCCAGAATAACAAAGTCTGCAGGGAAGAAGAGCTTATTCACCTTTACTAACACGTCTTCCATGATGCCTCGTGTGTTACGACCGGCATTTTATGTAATATTATTTGTGGATTGGGTATAATATTAAAGTCAAATAAAAATATATTCAATGATTGTACGCTAGTATGAGTGAAAGTTTCTGCATTATAAATTTGCTTTGTGTAGTATATGATTTTTCAAATTAAGAGTTTATTTAATTTCTTTATTTTTGATTTATAAGGAATATTCTAAGCTTTGGAAAAAATTTCTTTTAAAAGGTATTTTGTTCACAAATTTTGAAAATAATTTTATAAAGTCTCTAAAAATCCAAGTTATTTTATGATATAAATTTTATAATTTTTGAACTTGTATTTTATTTTATAAAAATAAATCATTATAAATTTTAGTTGTCATATTTATCAAATTACATAAGAGACCATGCATGCAAATCACCCATCTATTCTCTCAAAGGGCAAACAAGACTTTTCCAACCCCACTAACTCATTTGATTATTACCAAATTACTACCTTAGCCTTGCATGCAAAATGGCCTAACTTTAACCAAGGGACCTTTTTGTAAGTTCTCACTTCCACTCATCATTTGTAAACCAAATAGCATAAAACAAAGAAATCAAAGTGGGAGAAGTCATTCTCATTCCACACTCCAACACCCCACAAATTTTCTCTCCTCCCCCTCCCACATTACTCTCGGCCGAAGGCCAATTCCCCACCCCCCTTTCATTTTTCAATTCATTCTTCATCTTCCCAAGTGTAAATCTTTTACCTACAATCATCTTATATACTTTCCAAGTGTTTTGTGACTTGGAAGTTGAAGTTCCATGGATGCATGTGTAGTTCTTATGTGATCTCCAAAGAGAAACTCTTGATTCTTGTGAATTCAAGAGCTCTCTATGAGATATATTATGTATATGTGCTAACTAAGTGTTTTATGGAGATATCATGCTTTAAAATCCTTTGCATGCTACTGAAATTTCATTATATATTTATGTTTAGCCATGCATGTTAGTTTTAAGACATTAAGATGATGATCAACCATGTTTTGCATGCTACTCTTTTCGAAATCATGTAGTTATGTTTAAAAATCTATAAATTCAAAATATGTGTGCTTAAAATAGATTGTTTTCATGATAAATTTCTTATTAATACTTAAAAGAAGTTATATTTCATGATTATTAAGGATTAGTATTAGGTGCAAGTCGATTTTGCAAGCATTTAAAACTTTATGCCTAGCCGAAATCTTGTTATGTGCTTTCCATGAGTTGCATGTTATAATTTTGGTTGCATGTTGTTGTTTTTGGGCATGGATGATCTCACGCAAGTTTATTTTGAGAATAAGGGAGTTATTTCAGTAGATCACCATGTATAAGTCTTGGTTTAAGTATTGAGTTTTTGTTAGTTGAGTTTGTCAAGTCAAAACCTTGGAAAATGAGAGTTATAGTTTCTACAGAAAAATCAGTATAGCACCCTGAGGTTTAGAGTGAGTTTTGACCATGTCATTCGTGTGCACTTTGAGGCCCAAGCTACCAGAAGTTAGTATTGGGAGTATATAAAAGGTTTTAGGAGTTGGTTGGAGGTTTGCATGTCATTTGATTAGGTGCACAAGTAGAATCACAAAATCTGTCCATCAGGGGACAGTTTTGTTGCAACATAGAAATAGGGAGATTTGACCATGTCATGGGTAGAACCTCATTAGGCCCAATTGGGCCTTAGTTAGAGGGTATGTCAGAGAAGTTTCTCCAACCATAGTTCATAGGATATGAGCTAGAACCATGTGTCACAAGTTAATTCAAGTCAGGGCATTTTCTGCCCAGAAAAACAGGGGAACCTTGGACTTTTAGCTTAGGCCCAAGAAGGCCCAAGCCAGACCCTTGAGCCACATCAGGCTTGTGAGATGCCCTTAGGTCAGGAGAGTCTTGTGTAAAAGTTTTGAAGGAAAAATTGTAGTTTAAGAGTGTCTAATGTACTCAAGAAACCATAGTTGTCATTCTGAAATTTGCACCAGTGAGCACTATCACTTATCACATAGTTTTAGAATACTTAGAAGTGAGTATTAGGTCGACCACCATATTTGTAAGATAGTATAAGGTCAGTAGAGCAAAAGGCACAAGTTAGGGTCAATAGGTTTTGGATAATTTAGGAAAGGCACATCGAGTTAGGAAGCCAAAATTAGAAGACCTTGTCTAGTTTAGCAACCAAGTGACTTAAAGTGGTGAGTCGAGATCATCCAAGCCTAGTGTTGCATTATGGTATATATGGTGTTATTTGGTGTTAATATATGATATGTGAATATTTGGCTATGTGTGTGCAATTATAATTTAAAAGTGAATATAAATTAAAGTGCATATAGGCCTAAGTGCCATCCGTGTTTAATTTCGGGTTGTAAATAGGATTGAGATGGTAAGAATATATTATAATGAGGATTATTATTATTTATGTAGGATCTCGAGACGAGGGAAAACTTGCCATAAAAGTCGAGTGAAGCTCCAGTTGTTGCTCCTACCAGTCAGACCAGACCAGCCTATCTCAAGGCAAGTGATTCAACTTGATCTTCGTATTTACTAAAATCAGTTCATATATATATATCGATGCAACTATCCTGAGTCATTTTGATATATTTAAATCAAGCGTATCTTATGTTTATCTTCGAATTATATAGAAATGCCATGAACCCTCAAGTACTTATTGCAAGTAGATCAAAAGTCATACCATGCTAGTATACCAAAGTAATGGGATGCCATGATAAAATAGAGATTTGTTATAATACTTTATTGATCCTTTTGATTATCATGCTATTGATCCCTGAGAAATCTTGATATTGCACCCTGATGCTTTGATTCAACTCTTGAAATAACCTCGATGGAAACTTTATCTTGATACCTAAAAGCCAATCATTTCTTAAATTCATTCATGATTGTTTGATAACCCTATCCTTACCCTAAAGCTTGATACCCTGTTATATCTTGAGCTGATGATCACTTTCTTTATATTTTAACACCTCTATCCTATTTGGAACCAGTGATGCTTATCTTCTTGATGTTCTAATACCTATACCTTGTCTACAACCATTGCTTTAAGCCTAGTTTGGCATTATTCTTTCATATTATCCAATAGCCTTGCTCAATTTCCTTGTCAAAGTTCTTGTTTATGGAAACCTCTCAATTACCCTAATATAGTAAAGTCTAGTGGATCATGGCCCTGAGATTTAGTACCATATTTCCCATGTTTCAAGTTGATCTATAATCCCTTGATAAAAATGTTTACAGTCAAAAGAGATTTTGTCATAAATCGGCATCAGTTTTTTTAAAATGATTAAAATGTGGATTTCTCAGTCCCAAAGGGGGATAAATGTTTTCTTTGAATGGTGGATCTGGACTGAGACGCGAGTCCTTTCCACACTTATATTAGGCTTAAAAGTTGCCTAGGGATTCCCATTAATGTTTTAGAACCCAGCGAGGTTCGGGATTACTTCGCGGCTGATCACCGACTGTAATCCGTAGCGTCATAAAATGATTTTGATTAAGACATGATTTTAAAATTGTTTTGATGCAAGCAAAATGATGCCATCTCACATAGTTTTCATCTCCCGTTACCTTTGGTTATGACTTTCCATTATCATTCTTAAAAGTATATCTCAATTTATGTTTTGTGTTGTACTGTTAGCACTTGTTGAGCATTTGGCTCACTTCTTGCTTACCCTGATATTACAGCTAGCAGCTATGGTTAGATTCAAGCAGACTGCCCGTAAGACTTGTGATGCTGATGCTTATGTTCGAGCGCAAGTAGAATAAGTAATAATAGTTGTGTGAGGACTCAGTATTTGTAATCAGATGTAATAGTTGGTAGTGTTGGGCTGTTCCAAACCCTAAACTGTAAGATCTTGGAGTTGGTTGTGTATTCTTCATTAAAATGATGTAATAGCTATATTTATTTTGCTATTTAAGTTGGGGGTGTGACAGGTTTTGGTATCAGAGCTACGGTTTAGAGTCCATGGACAGCCCAAATAGGTTATAGGATTTGTGTGTAGGTTATAGATAATATGCGAGAGAGTAGGTTAAGTAAATTATTATTAATACTCCTCTTATTGGTTGTCATCAAAGGGCGCATTCCTCGTCATCCTCTGGGTCAGACGATACTATTGCTTTCTCCGTGTATGCTGAGTTGAGGTGCGAGTTTGACCTGCTTCAGGGCAAGTACGACCGACTGATAGACCGACTGAAGAACGTGTATCCGGACAGCCGAAACTACGAAGGGAAGCCCAAGGAGCAGATGACTGCGAGACTTGAGACCTTGGTTCAGTACGTCAACACTAAGCTTGAGGAGATGCCAGCGCACCGGGACCGTACCAGCCAGTATGTCATTCAGATGGTGGCGGATGAGCTCTAGAGCATTGTGAAGATGCTTCGAGAGGAAAAGACTACCAAGCCCCGTTCAGATGGAGTGGAGCCTTAGTTCTTTCCATTTACCTTTCATGTTGTTGTACTATCAGACTCTATGGAATCCCCAGTTGTTTCCGTTTTCCTTTAAATAAGCCTGTTGTTCCTAGAATCAGACTATATCCCAATCCTATGTACTGTGACCTTTAAAATTTCAATAATTATGTGCTATTGTTCCATTTGCTCTCAACTGTTATTTTATGTTTTTATCATCATATCTGCTTAATTTGGAAACTTGACCCCATATGAAAATGAGAATGCCATGCGATACCCTCGAATCATTTTATCATTTATATCTGTTTTGACACAACTCTTATTTCAGGATCATGCCTCCCAAAAAGAAGAACCCAACAACCACCTTCACCACAGACCCAAATATTCTTCGACTACTGGAAACCTTGCAACAACAAACCAATGCTATAGCTCAACAACAACTAACTCTTCAACAACGAATTGAAAACCAAGATAACCATGAGCCACACCAACCACCTGAACCACCAGTACCACCTAGACAAATTGTCACTTTCAAAGCTTTTCAGAATGTGAATCCACCTGTATTTTATGATACCACTGATCCAGTGATAGCTAACACATGGATCAAGGAGATGGAAAGGGCTTTTGAGTTGGTACAGTTAGGAGACGATCAGAAGACGCCGTATGCTACTTACTTCTTGAAGGGAGAAGTTATCTATTGGTGGGAATCAGGAAAGGCTATGGAAGTCACTCAGCAGGTTTCTTAGGAGAGATTTAAGAAGTTATTTCTGGACAAGTATTACCCTAAGTACATGCAGAATCAGATGGAGCTAAAATTTCTTGAGTTGAAGCAAGGGAACATGACCGTATTGGAATATGAGAAGAAGTTCACTGAGTTATCAATGTTTGTGACAAAGTATACTAGTACTGAGGAGGAAAAAGCAAAGAAATTTCCGCAAGGATTGGAGCCTTGGATCAGAGATAGGGTGGCTATGTTTGAGCTTGAAACTTATGCGGGAGTAGTACATAAAGCTGCTCTGATTGAGAATAATGGGATGCAGTCAAGGAAAGAGAGGGATAACAAGAAGAGGAAGGTTCCATTTTATGGAGAAAAGTCTGAAGCTGGAAGTTCGCAAGATCGGAATGTAAAGAGGATTGGTTTTCAGAAGGGCGGAAATTTTCAAAAGAAGGGAAATTTGGGCAAAAGGCAAGAATCAAAAGGGAACAATCAGGCAAGCCAAGGGCAAGTTGGAGAAGACAGGTACCAAAGACCGGAATGCAAGCACTGTGGAAGAAGGCACCCCGGAGTATGCAATAAGCTGAGCATGACCTGTTATAGGTGCAATCAGAAGGGACATTTGGCAAATGAGTGCAAGATGCCGAAGCCAGGAGTTACGTGCTACAAGTGTGGGAAGATCGGACACATGGCTAGGGAGTGTAAGGCAACAGGACCAGTCAAAGCTCTGATGAACGTGGCAAGTACCAGTGCAAGCGTGCCAGCTGAGGTATTGGCATTACCTCCACCACCCGCACCAACCCCGCAAGCAACAGCAAGGACATTTGATCTAAAGATGAAAGATGCTGTTCAGAATTCTGAGGTGATAGCAGGTACACTTTTACTCAATATTGTCAAAGCTAAAGTATTGATTGATTCGGGAGTAACAAGATCTTTCATATCAGAATCTTTTGTTGATAAGCTCCAATGTGATAAAATGGTTATGAGTGAGGTAGTAAATGTGGTAATTGCGAACCAAGAGAAGATTCCTGTGAATCAATTTTGTCCAAAGTGTGAGATCGATATTTCGGGATATAAGTTTTCAGCCGACTTGATACTCTTCAATTTGGGAGAGTTTGACATAATTTTAGGAATGGATTGGTTAGGAGAGAATAGCGCTCAGATTAATTGTAAGACCAAGAGAGTGTATTTAAAGACGAAGAGTGGAGAGAAGGTAGTATTTAAGGGGCAGAGGCAAGAGCAACTATTTCTTACAATCGTTCAGGCTAAGAAGTTGCTTAGAAAAGGTTGTGAGTCGTTCCTAGCATATGTAGTGGATTCAGAGAGAGGCAGCCTCAGCATGGAAGATATTCCTGTAGTTAGTGAGTTCCCCGATGTGTTTCCCGACGAACTACCAGGCTTACCACCAGATCGACAAATTGAGTTTGAGATCAACCTTGCTCCAGGCACGAAACCAGTTTCAAAGGCCCCATATAGGATGGCACCAGCAGAAATGAAAGAGTTGGCGAGCCAGCTACAAGAATTATTGGATAAAGGAGTGATACGACCAAGTACGTCGCCATGAGGAGCACCTGTTCTGTTTGTAAAGAAGAAAGATGGGAGTATGCGTCTATGCATAGATTACCGGGAGTTGAATAAGGTGACGATCAAGAACCGCTACTCGCTACCAAGGATAGATGACCTTTTTGATCAGTTGAAGGGAGCAAAATGCTTTTCGAAGATTGATTTGAGATCGGGATACCATCAATTAAAGATCAAAGAAGAAGATATTCCTAAGACCGCATTCAGGACCAGATATGGGCATTATGAATTCCTAGTAATGCCGTTTGGATTGACCAACGCTCCGGCCGCATTTATGGATCTGATGAATCGAGTATTTAAGAAGTATTTGGACAAATTTGTCGTGGTATTTATTGATGACATCCTTATTTATTCTAAGTCGGAAGAAGAACATAAGCAGCACCTCTGGATAGCATTGGAGATACTCCGACAAGAGAAGTTGTATGCCAAGTTCACCAAATATGAGTTTTGGTTAAAGGAAGTTCAATTTTTGGGGCATGTTATTGGAAATGAGGGAGTTAAAGTGGATCCGACAAAGATTGAGGCAGTTATGAGTTGGGAGAGGCCAAAGACTCCTACGAAAGTGCGAAGTTTTCTAGGATTGGCCGGATACTATAGAAGATTCGTCAAGGATTTCTCGAAGATTGCCACGCCATTGACCAAGTTAACCAGAAAGAATCAAAAGTTTGAATGGAGTGCAGAATGTGAAGATAGCTTTCAAAAGTTAAAGCGAAAGTTGGTAACAGCTCCGGTGTTGGTACTTCCAGATGATCAAGGGAATTTTATAATATTCAGCGATGCTTCACATAAGGGTTTGGGTTGTGTGTTGATGCAACACAGTAAAGTGATCGCATATGCGTCAAGACAGTTGAAGCCGCATGAGTTAAAGTACCCAACGCATGACTTGGAACTAGCCGCCATAGTGTTCGCACTTAAGATTTGGAGACATTACCTCTATGGAGAGAAGTGTGAAATCTACACGGATCACAAGAGTTTAAAGTACATTTTTACTCAGAAAGAGCTCAATATGAGGCAGAGGAGATGGCTGGAATTGATCAAGGACTATGACTGCTCGATAAATTACCATCCTGGAAAGGCGAACGTAGTGGCCGATGCTCTGAGTAGGAAGGAGAGATTGAATATGATGATAACATCAAAAGAGTTAACTGAAGAAATCAAAAAATTGGAATTGGAACTTTGTGCTTATGGAAAAGTCGAGGAAGTTTGTCTTGCAATGACCTTTCAGCCAATACTAGTGGAAAAGATAAAGAAGTGTCAAGAGGAAGTAATGGAAAAAGAGAAGAATCAGTTATCTGGAGAGGAGATTAATACTCAAAGGGATGAGCAAGGGATACTAAGGTTTTCATCCAGAATATGGATTCCCCATGTACCTGAATTAAAGAATGAGATCCTCTATGAAGCCCACAATTTGAAATTTTCAATCCACCCGGGAAGCACCAAGATGTATCGAGACTTAAAGAAGAACTTTTGGTGGCCAAATATGAAGCGAGACGTGGCAGAATGGGTTGCAAAGTGCTATACTTGTCAAAAAGTAAAGGCAGAACATCAACGACCAAGCGGATTAATTCAGCCCCTGAAGATTCCAGAATGGAAATGGGAAAATATCGTTATGGACTTTATAGTAGGACTACCGCGAACGAAATCCGGACATGACGCAATATGGGTTATAGTTGATCGTCTTACGAAGTCGGCGCATTTCCTTCCAATAAATGAGAAGTCGTCACTGGACAAGTTGGTTCATCTGTATGTGCGCGAAATCGTACTAAGGCATGGAGTACCCGTATCAATAGTTTCAGACAGATATCTCCGATTTAACTCGAGATTCTGGAAGCAATTTCAGGAATGTCTTGGCACGAAGTTGAATATGAGCACGGCGTACCACCCGCGGACTGATGGCCAGAGTGAAAGGACAATTCAAACAATTGAAGATATGTTGCGCAGTTGTGCAATCGATTTTGCAGGAAGTTGGGACGACCATTTGCCGTTGATTGAATTCTCTTACAACAACAGCTATCATTCCAGTATCAGCATGCCACCATACGAAGCTTTGTACGGGCAAAAGTGTAGATCACCAACAAGTTGGGATGAAGTAGGAGAAGGAAGAATTCTCGGCTCGGATTTGGTATAACAGTTGCATGACTCGGTCAAGTTAATTCAAAAAAGATTGCTTGCTGCTCAAGATAGATAAAGGAAGTATGCGGATCCAGCGCGTAAGGACGTTCAATTCCAAATTGGCAAAGCTGTGTTGCTGAAGGTGCACCTAGAAAAGGGTTGATAAGATTTGGCAAGAAAGGGAAGTTAGCACCTAGATACATAGGTCCTTTTGAGATTTTGAGTCAAGTGGGAAAGGTGGCCTACGAGTTGGCCTTACCACCTCAGTATCGGCATGTGCATAATGTGTTCCATGTGTCGTTGCTTAAGAAGTACAATCCTGACGCTAGCCATGTGATAGAATATGAACCTGTAGAAATTCAGGCAGACCTGTCATTTGTGGAGCATCCGGTTAAAATACTCGACTGGCAAGTAAAGAGTCTTAGAAATAAGTCAGTAAAGTTAGTAAAAGTACTTTTAAGGAACCCTAAGGTCGAAGAGTCGACTTGGGAGTTAGAGTCTGATATGCGTTCCCGGCATCCTCATCTTTTCTCTTAGATTCTGGGGACAGAATCCCTTAAGGGGGAGAGGATGTTATGACCGGCATTTTATGTAATATTATTTGTGGATTGGGTATAATATTAAAGTCAAGTGAAAATATATTCAATGATTGTACGCTAGTGTGAGTGAAAGTTTCTGCATTATAAATTTGCTTTGTGTAGTATATGATTTTTCAAAACAAGAGTTTATTTAATTTCTTTATTTTTGATTTATAAGGAATATTCTAAGTTTTGGAAAAATTTTCTTTTAAAAGGTATTTTGTTCACAAATTTTGAAAATGATTTTATAAAGTCTCTAAAAATCCAAGTTATTTTATGATATAAATTTTATAATTTTTGAACTTGTATTTTATTTTATAAAAATAAATCATTATAAATTTTAGTTGTCATATTTATCAAATTACATAAGAGACCATGCATGCAAATCACCCATCTATTCTCTCAAAGGGCAAACAAGACTTTTCCAACCCCACTAACTCATTTGATTATTACCAAATTACTACCTTAGCCTTGCATGCAAAATGGCCTAACTTTAACCAAGGGACATTTTTGTAAGTTCTCACTTCCACTCATCATTTGTAAACCAAATAGCATAAAACAAAGAAATCAAAGTGGGAGAAGTCATTCTCATTCCACACTCCAACACCCCACAAATTTTCTCTCCTCCCCCTCCCACATTGCTCTCGGCCGAAGGCCAATTCCCCACCCCCCCTTCCATTTTTCAATTCATTCTTCATCTTCCCAAGTGTAAATCTTTTATCTACATTCATCTATATACTTTCCAAGTGTTTTGTGACTTGGAAGTTGAAGTTCCATGGATGCATGTGTAGTTCTTATGTGATCTCCAAAGAGAAACTCTTGATTCTTGTGAATTCAAGAGCTCTCTATGAGATATATTATGTATATGTGCTAACTAAGTGTTTTATGGAGATATCATGCTTTAAAATCCTTTGCATGCTACTGAAATTTCATTATATATTTATGTTTAGCCATGCATGTTAGTTTTAAGACATTAAAATGATGATCAACCATGTTTTGCATGCTACTCTTTTCGAAATCATGTAGTTATGTTTAAAAATCTATAAATTCGAAATATGTGTGCTTAAAATAGATTGTTTTCATGATAAATTTCTTATTAATACTTAAAAGAAGTTATATTTCATGATTATTAAGGATGAGTATTAGGTGCAAGTCGATTTTGCAAGCATTTAAAACTTTATGCCTAGCCGAAATTTTGTTATGTGCTTTCCATGAGTTGCATGTTATATTTTTGGTTGCATGTTGTTGTTTTTGGGCATGAATGATCTCACCCAAGTTTATTTTGAGAATAAGGGAGTTATTTCAGTAGATCACCATGTATAAGTCTTGGTTTAAGTATTGAGTTTTTGTTAGTTGAGTTTGTCAAGTCAAAGCCTTGGAAAATGAGAGTTATAGTTTCTGCAGAAAAATCAGTATAGCACCCTGAGGTTTAGAGTGAGTTTTGACCATGTTATTCGTGTGCACTTTGAGGCCCAAGCTACCAGAAGTTAGTATTGGGGGTATATAAATGGTTTTAGGAGTTGGTTGGAGATTTGCATGTCATTTGATTAGGTGCACAAGTAGAATCACAAAATCTGTCCAGCAGGGGACAGTTTTGTTGCAACTTAGAAATAGGGAGATTTGACTATGTCATGGGTAGGCCCTCATTAGGCCCAATTGATCCTTAGTTAGAGGGTATGTCAGAGAAGTTTTTCCAACCATAGTTCATAGGATATGAGCTAGAACCATGTGTCACAAGTTAATTCAAGTCAGGGCATTTTCTGCCCAGAAAAACAGGGGAACCTTGGACTTTTAGCTTAGGCCCAAGAAGGCCCAAGCCAGACCCTTGAGCCACATCAAGCTTGTGAGATGCCCTTAGGTCAGGAGAGTCTTGTGTAAAAGTTTTGAAGGAAAACTTGTAGTTTAATAGTGTCTAATGTACTCAAGAAACCATAGTTGTCATTCTGAAATTTGCACCAGTGAGCACTATCACTTATCACATAGTTTTAGAACACTTAGAAGTGAGTATTAGGTCGACCACCATAGTTGTAAGATAGTATAAGGTCATTAGAGAAAAAGGCACAAGTGAGGGTCAATAGGTTTTGGATAATTTAGGAAAGGCACATCGAGTTAGGAAGCCAAAATTAGAAGACCTTGTCTAGTTTAGCGACCAAGTGACCTAAAGTGGTGAGTCGAGATCATCCAAGCCTAGTGTTGCATTATGGTATATATGGTGTTATTTGGTGTTAATATATGATATGTGAATATGTGGCTATGTATGTGCAATTATAATTTAAAAGTGAATATAAATTAAAGTGCATTTAGGCCTAAGTGCCATCCGTGTTTAATTTCGGGTTATAAATAGGATTGAGATGGTAAGAATATATTATAATGAGGATTATTATTATTTATATAGGATCTCGAGACGAGGGAAAACTTGCCATAAAAGTCGAGTGAAGCTCCAGTTGTTGCTCCTACCAGTCAGACCAGACCAGCCTATCTCAAGGCAAGTGATTCAACTTGACCTTCGTATTTACTAAAATCAGTTCATATATATATCGATGCAACTATCCTGAGTCATTTTGATATATTTAAATCAAGCGTATCTTATGTTTATCTTCGAATTATATAGAAATGCCATGAACCCTCAAGTACTTATTGCAAGTAGATCAAAAGTCATACCATGCTAGTATACCAAAGTAATGGGATGCCATGATAAAATAGAGATTTGTTATAATACTTTATTGATCCTTTTGATTATCATGCTATTGATCCCTGAGAAATCTTGATATTGCACCCTGATGCTTTGATTCAACTCTTGAAATAACCTCGATGGAAACTTTATCTTGATACCTAAAAGCCAATCATTTCTTAAATTCATTCATGATTGTTTGATAACCCTATCCTTACCCTAAAGCTTGATACCCTGTTATATCTTAAGCTGATGATCACTTTCTTTATATTTTAACACCTCTATCCTATTTGGAACCAGTGATGCTTATCTTCTTGATGTTCTAATACCTATACCTTGTCTACAACCATTGCTTTAAGCCTAGTTTGGCATTATTCTTTCATATTATCCAATAGCCTTGCTCAATTTCCTTGTCAAAGTTCTTGTTTATGGAAACCTCTCAATTACCCTAATATAGTAAAGTCTAGTGGATCATGGCCCTGAGATTTAGTACCATATTTCCCATGTTTCAAGTTGATCTATAATCCCTTGATAAAAATGTTTACAGTCAAAAGAGATTTTGTCATAAATCGGCATCAGGTTTTTTAAAATGATTAAAATGTGGATTTCTCAGTCCCAAAGGGGGATAAATGTTTTCTTTGAATGGTGGATCTGGACTGAGACGCGAGTCCTTTTCACACTTATATTAGGCTTAAAAGTTGCCTAGGGATTCCCATTAATGTTTTAGAACCCAGCGAGGTTCGGGATTACTTCGCGGCTGATCACCGGCTGTAATCCGTAGCGTCATAAAATGATTTTGATTAAGATATGATTTTAAAATTGTTTTGATGCAAGCAAAATGATGCCATCTCACATAGTTTTCATCTCTCGTTACCTTTGGTTATGACTTTCCATTGTCATTCTTAAAAGTATATCTCAATTTATGTTTTGTGTCGTACTGTTAGCACTTGTTGAGCATTTGGCTCACTTCTTGCTTACCCTGATATTACAGCTAGCAGCTATGGTTAGATTCAAGCAGACTGCCCATAAGACTTGTGATGTTGATGCTTATGTTCGAGCGCAGGTAGAATAAGTAATAATAGTTGTGTGAGGACTCGGTATTTGTAATCAGATGTAATAGTTGGTAGTGTTGGGCTGTTCCAAACCCTAAACTGTAAGATCTTGGAGTTGGTTGTGTATTTTTCATTAAAATGATGTAATAGCTATATTTATTTTGCTATTTAAGTTGGGGGTGTGACATCGTGGGTATGTAATAGAACGATCAGCCAATTATAGAGACATGTAGGTGGGCTTTGGATCAGGCAAATTCAGCTTTTTGAAGATAGAAAACGGCATCAGATTGATGCTTGCTCCCAAATCGCAAACGCACTTGTCGAATGACAACTTGCCAATGGTGCAAGGAATGGTGAAGCTACCTGGATCCTTACGCTTTGGAGGTAATTTTTGTTGCAGCACAACACTGCACTGTTCCGTTAGAGCAACAGTATCAAGATCATCCAGTTTCACCTTCCTTAAATGAATACTCTTCATGAATTTTGCATAACTAGGCATTTTCTCCAGAGCCTCAGCGAAAGGTATGTTGATGTGAAGTTTTTTGAACACCTCCAGAAACTTACCAAATTGCTTATCGAGCTTTTGTTTTTGCAATCTCTTAGGAAAAGGTGGTGGAGGATAAAGCTGTTTCTCCCCTGTATTACCCTCAGGCAGAGTGTGTTCAACAGTAGTCTTTCTTGGTTCCGCCTCTCTTTCCTTTTGCTTCTCTTCTCCATCTACAACTTCAGCTTCTCCATCTTTTGCTTTTTCAGTATCAGCAACCTTTCCAGACCTTAAGGTAATAGCCTTGACTTGCTCTTTAGCTTCCTTCCTGCCTGGCACTTCAATATCGCTGGGAAGTGTGCCAGGTTGACGATTGAGTAGGGCATTGGCTATTTGACCGATTTAATTCTCCAAGGTCTTGATAGAAACATCCTGACTTTTGCACAACAGCTTTAGCTCCTCGAGATCAGCATTAGAAGGTGGAGCAGCACCTCCTTGTTGAGGATAAGATTGCTTTTGAGCATATTGCTGAGGTTTCTGGAATCCAGGTAGATTAAACTGTTTACTTACGCCTTGTTGATATGGTTGCTGAACATTATTCTGAGTATTGCTCCAGCTGAAATTGGGATGATTTATATTATTAGGATGATAAGTAGCTGGCACAGGCTGCTGCGGTCGCTGATAATTGTTTACATACTGAACAGATTCATTAACGAGAGAATACAGATCCGTAGCATGAGAGCCTGCACAAAGTTCACAGACCATAGCTATCTGATTGACTCCATAGTTGGTGAAATAATTGAACTTCATAGACAGCGCTTGGAGCTGCGCTGTAATAGCTGTAGCTGTATTAACTTCCAGAATACCAGCTACTTTCCCAGGCATTATCCTTTGAGTTGGGTTTTGATGCTCGTTCGCAGCCATCATTTCAATAAGATTATAGGCTTCAGAATAGCTTTTGGCCCACAAGGCGCCTCCAGCTGCTGCATCGAGCATGGGCCGAGATTGGGCCCCCAAACTATTGTAGAACCTAGTGATCACCATCAAATCAGGCATACCATGGTTTGGACACTTTCTCAACGTCTCCTTATAGCGCTCCCAAGTTTCGCACATAGATTCTGTTGGTTGCTGCGTAAACTGAGTAAGAGCACTCCCCATTGTTGCAGTCTTGGCCATTGGATAGAACTTCACCAGAAACTTTTGCGCAAGATCTTCCCAAGTAGTGATGGACCCAGATGGTTCAGAATGTAACCAGTCCTTAGCTTTATCCCTCAGAGAGAATGGGAAGAGCCTCAGCTTGATAGCCTCATCAGTAACACCATTATACTTGAAAGTACCACAGATCTCGAAAAAATTCCTGATATGTATGTTGAGATCTTCAGTCAAAGCACCTCCGAAAGAATCAGAGTTCTGCACCATCTGAATAGTGCCCGGCTTGATTTAAAAATTATTAGCCTGAATAGCCGGATGAATGATGCTTGACTGAATGTCGTCAATTTTAGGCCGAGAAAAGTCCATAAGAGCTGGATCTGCTGCTGGAACTATACGATCACCCATGATTATCGGTTCTTTCTGCTTACTCTCTTAATCTGAATCCAGAACTGAGTCGGTCTCCTCAGCTGTATCTAGAGTCCTCTTGCGAGTGGGAGAACGTGTTTATATACACACTCGCTAGAATACCTGAAACATAACCGGAAACAATAAGTAACAAGTCTTAATCAGTGAGTCATAATGGCCACCGGTGGTAAGTACATAAACTAAACAAATTAACACCGAGTCCCCGGTAGCGGCGCCAAGAACTTGTTAGGCACAAAACACGCGCTAATAATTCACGCAAGTATACGTGTTCGCAAGTAATATAGAATGATTTCTAGTTCGTTCCCACAGAGACTCAGACTAATTATATTTAATTAACACTCACTCACCAATGTATGATTACTTCTCAATGTCAAGACAATAACACTTAAGGTTGATTAACTAATTATTAATTAAGAGAATAGAACACTTAATTAATACTTGAATTAATAATATTAAACATACATGAGATCATAACTTCATTACTACTCCTTAGCATGTAACGGTGATGATATTAGTTGAACAACACGACAATGGTAAAAGCCAACTTTCGTTGTACAAGTACCATTCTACCAAGCATCCACAATTAAGATAGAAGTTGAATAGGCATCTATTATGTTGAGACCCTATATGTCTACAGAATTTGACAACATAACGATTTAAGTGCAAGTTATTCATTATGATTACACAGGGCAAGTAAAACGGTTAGAGTTACCCACTAATCATGCATACAATACATGAACCTATGCTAGCATGGCAAGTTCTAAATCTCAAGATTCACTATCGCTTCATGAGAGATTAACAGACTATCTTATATGTTCACGACGCACATAAGATGAATAAGCACAACCTATACTAGATATCCTACAATCATCACTGTAATAACCTCAATTTTTGGAATTTTTTTGAAACCCTTATGAATAGTGATTTTGCTGATTATGCTAAATAAGAAAACTTTTCATGCCACACTATGTAGGGGTTCTTCTATTGTTATTCTGAGATCTCATTAGTACTTTATATGGGATATAAGTGTATGTAAAGATCGTCAGAATCCAAATTCGAACACTTTGATTTTTCCCGAAAATCCACCAGATACAGAAAGAATTGAGTATAAGGTAACAGGATAAAAAGGATTTGAATTCAAGGATTATAAGAGAGGATCATAAAAAGGAATTTAATGTATTGAGAAAGGTTAAGGGAACCCAAGTAATAAGATCCCGGGTATGATCCCTCAAACAATAAACGAGAACGAAAGTTAAGCGAACCGTATAACAGATCAGTGGTCATTAGCCAAGTGATTAGGAGTTAATCAAAGAGTTAGTAAAGGGTGATGTCATCTCACCAACAAGAAGAGGACAAGTGTGGGATGATGACATAAGGGGATGACTTAAGCATGATAAAAAAGGAGGGATTAGTTGGTTGATTGTGAACCATTCATTCTTTACCATGGTAAAAAGTTAATTAAACAAACAAAAGGATGTCAACCAAGCAAAACCAATCAAAAACACAAAACACAATGTTGACCATCATTTTCCAACAAGGAGCTCTCGGCTTTTCTTCATTTTCAAGGAGAAAAAAAATCAAAATCCAAGATCCAAGCATTGTTAAATCATGAGGTAATTATCCAAGGTTCCTTATACATAGATATAGCTATCCCATGAATCTAAGCTTCAATTTCCTTCACAATCTCTTCCAATAATTCAAGGAAGAAGATGGTGAATAGTAACTTTTAAAAAATAACTTTAGTTTTCTTGAATTCTTATGAAAGTTTAAGGTTATACAAGCAAGGATCAAGGTTCTTTTAGGCATTCAAAGCTCTTGTGTTGTGTTAAGAACCTTCAAGAAGGTATAAACTCCAAACCCTGTCTTTAGTTTTGAGTAATTAGGAATGGTTATGATTGATATAGTATATGAGAAGCATGATGCTTGTTTGTTTAAAGTTTGGTTGAGTTTGTAGAGATTTTGATGGTTGAATCTTGGTTATTAGTTAATGAACCTTAGTATGGTTAGTAGCTTTTGTTGTGATTGAATAAGTTGGATACAACATGAAGTAATGGACTGATTTGGTGAGGTGTGAAGGGATTTTGGTTGTAATGTTGATTGTGGGTTGAATTGTGGATTGATTGGAGTGGTATAAACTTTGGTAATCGCGTAAATATAGCCGTCGTAATGTTCGATTTACTTTAGACTATTTTGTTCTTAACATCAGGACCGCAGAACTCACTGTTAGGTTTTGACCATTGCAATATTAGATAGTTCATGTTACGAGCTTCGTTTTGATATGTGGTTCGTATGAATCCGATGTACGGTTTAGGAGAAACGACCGTTTTAAGTAACGACGTTTCGCGACCGAACCATTAACCCTCGCCTTACTTTGAAACCTTGGTTAAGGACTTTAAATGACTAATTGGGGTATGAAACAATTATGTTAAGTGTATTAAGCAGTTGGTAAGGTACTCGCGAAAGAATATCCTTAAAACTCTTAATAGTTAATTTATTAAAAATGGTGGAGCCGAGGGTACTCGAGCGACTTAAGTGAATCGTTAAGCGCGAAAGCGAACGTTAGGGCTCTAAATGGTTAAAGTCTAGTTTCTTAAGCGACCATGGTTTAATTCTGGCTTATGGTGTTGTTCATAGGTTACCGGACCCACTCTAAGCTTAAGTCTACCCCGGGACACTCAGGCAAGTTTTCTACCCGTTATACTGTTGTTGTGATGTAAATATATGTATGTGCATTATCTTGTGATAAGTGCATGATTGTTATTAGCAAATCTTGCGATATATTGGAGCATGTGATATGGTATATATGCATGTCTGTTTCATAATCTTGATATCTAATTGTTGATTCAATTGCTTATAAGTTGCATAATACCTATGCTAGAGATAAGCAGTAGTTGCGTATACCCTTAGTATAGGGGACCCAAAGGTGAACATTTTTCTAAACCGGGAGTCGATGTTCCCGAGTATAATATATATATATATATTGATATAGTTTTCAAAACTATTAATCGAATAAGGCTTATTCGATAACTTTACTTTATTTAATGAATATTATTTTGAATATTCATTCGAGGACTTAAGACTCCGTTTATTTTATTTAATGAATATTATTTTGAATATTCATTTGAGGACTTATGACTCCGCTTATTTACTAAATAATATTCTTTATTTTATTAAAGAATAATGTTTCGATAATCAAACTTATTTTCGATTATTCAAATAAAGATTATACTTTTGTATAAGTATATCTTGGGTTATTTAATATCAATTTCAAGTATGAGTTCTAAAACTTCTACTTCAATTATTTTGATAAAGATTATTCTTTATGGGAATATTATTTAAATAATAATATTCAGATATTTTCTAAGTATATTAGGACTGATTTATTTTATTAAATCAACATTACTCCAAACATTCTTAAAAATGTTTTGAGCCAACAATTTGATTACTTGCCCAAGGTTCGGGAAGTAAGTCCATCTGATTGAGTCGACATAAGCGACAGGCCGGGGTACGGTCTATGAAGGTGTAAGAGGCTGGGTAACAGTCCATCCACGCGTGAGTGGCCGGGTAACGGTCTAGCGCGAGGTCCGAATGCGGCCAGGGTGATGACCGGCGAGGAATTCATCCATCTACAGTAGAAAAGGTTACTTATTGGTATCTTTGCCCGATCAGCAAGATATCGGGTTTATGCCACACTTCTTTTCCTTTCCAAAAATTCATTGGATGTTACAAACTTTGTTCATACTTTACATGACAGAGGTTTTCAGGAAATGTATGAGAGATATATATGTGGATATATATATCGGGACTTAATGAAGTATCTCATAACTTCATTTCATTCTATAATATTTCAAAGATTTAATCTATTCAAATCTTATCTTGAAGTCTCATCTATGTGATGAACTTTTGAAACGGATTATACCTTGAACGGTGGTAGTTCAAGTAGTATTCGGAAAAGATATAAGTACATTGGAGTTTCTTGTAACTTTATCTGTTAAACTTATATCTAGTAAATGATTATCTTATGCATATCAAAGATTTTCAGAAAAACATTGAGACAAGGTTAGATATATGAGATCACCTTGCAATGATATTTTTATACAGTTATAAACTGGAACTCTGTGTATATTATGTATGGGAGAGGACTTCCAAGATTTTGAAAAGTATATATATATACATATATACTGATTATGTTGCGACTTGGTCGCGTTAAGATATCAAACTTGGTTCATTTCTTCTTGACCAAGACTTTCATGAGTACTATGAGAATGCTCATATATTGTTAATCATTATACATATTATTTTGGTGGGCTTGTTTCTCACCCTTGCTTTCTTCTTTCATCACACAACAACAGATAGAAAAGATGAACAAGACCAAGCTTCCAATTCGCAAGTGGTTAAGAAACGTTCCGCATTTTTCTGGAAGCGTTGATGTCGCCGTAGCTGAGGTAGGAGCTACCAATAGGCTAGGTTTTCAACTATTGTTGAACCAGACTTATGTATAATATGAATTGTAATAATGGCAAGGAATATGTAAATTATTCAGAAACCCTTTTTAAGGTGTAATGGTTTATAATTGTGGAATAAAATGACTTGTGTTATTTTTGGTATTCATCTCTGAGACTATAACTTGTGGTGTGTGTGTATATTGTGGGGTCACAGTACGCAGTAGTCGGTTGACTGTTAAGATTAAGTATTGATAAGGGAAATGGAACTCGTGACAACCTGGATCCCGGACCCCGGATTTGGGGGTGTTACAGAAATGGTATCAGAGCTAAGCGTTATAAACCTCAGAGATGATATGACGTTAAAATAATAAGTTCACTAAGATAATAAGAACTCTTGCCAAGTTCATAGTCGGACTACCTAACATAGTACTGACAGTTAAAACCCTTATGGGAACCCTTATAAATATCGTGATAGAAGCGTAGTTCGTTATCGTATATGGTAGCGGGACTCTGAACCCTGAGGATGAGGAGCGACAACGCGATGATATTTTATTACTTATTGGAGATCAGATTATGATCCGATAGAGCGTCCTAATGCGGGACCGGATGATGTTCATATTGAGGATGTTGTCCTAGAAGGGATTGTTGCTGAGAAGAATTCTGTGGAGGATCCTGACAAGAATGAATAAAGGACCAATAAGGAATTGATGACTATGGTTAGGGCGACTACCAGAGGTAGGATTGGCCGGTTACTACCGGAGGTTCGTTCAAGTTCGTAAAGATAGTAGCCCCTTTAACGCGCTTACTCGTAAGACTGAGAAGTTCGAATGGACAGAGAAATACGAGAACAACTTTCAAGAACCGAAGCAAAGATTGGTGACGGCCCCTATGATGGCGTTGCCGGATGGAAAAGGAGATTTTGTGATGTGTAGTGACGCTTCGCATAAGGAATTAGGGTGCTTCTTATACAGCACAATAAGGTACTCGCGTACGCGTCAAGAAAATTAAGGGAATATAAAATTCGATATCCCCACCCATGAGCTTGGGCTCGTGGCAATAGTTTTGCCCTAAAGATTGGAGACACAACTTGTATGGAGAGAAGTACGAGATTTACCTAAGCCATAAGTGCTCTAGTACATTTTCCCGTAGAAAGAGCTCAACATACGCCAGAGGAGGCGGTTAGAGCTAATCAAGAATTATGATTGGGAGATTCTTTATCATTCGGGGAAAGCCAATGTGGTGGCTGATGCCCTTAGTAAAAAGGAGAGACTCAAGATGATAATGTCTTTGGCAGAGTTTATAAGAGATTTTGAGAAAATGGAAATCGAAGTGAAGGTAACCGGAGCCGGTACCGAAAAGCTGTTTGAGATTGCAATACAGTCCAAATTATCGGAAAAGAACATATTGTGCCTGAACAAGTGATGAATAAAGGCAGAGAGCCAACAATTAGATAAAAGATTAATACCGAGAAAGATGATAAGGGAATAATGAGGTATTCCTACAGAATTTGGATTCCAAATGTTCAAGAGCTTAAAGATGAGATCTTAGATGAAAGCTAGTTTGAGGAATAAGATTTAGAGCAAACCCTGAACGTGATAGTCAGGGAGGTCGCCATCAAGATAGAAGGAACCCATAACATAATGAAGTGGAAAATGAGGATTTAAAACATGTAGGATGACCCCGATTATGGGGAGGAGGAGGGAACGTTCAGACTAAGGAAACAGAAGTCGAGTAAGGAAAGGAGACCCGAGACGGTACTCCTATACAACAATTTATGGACCTTTCTAGACAAAACTTAGACTATTATCCCCAACCACCACCCTGAGGAAACAATGCGGTGAGAAATTCTTTCAAGACCTTTAAGTCGCTAAGCTCTCAGAGTTCCAAGGAACAAGCTGACCCAGTTGAGGCAAGAGCCTGGCTAAAGGAAATATAGGAATCATTTGAGATTCTAAATGATTGATGAATCAGAAAAGACTATTTTTGTCACTTACCCTCCTAAGAGAGAGGCCACCCGTTGGTGAAAGGACAAGAAAGGCACGGAGCCAGAGGTTATAATAAACTGATTAAAGTTTAGACAATTGTTTTCGGGAAAGTACTTCCCAAGGTTATGGAGGTAGTGTAAAAGCTTTAGAGCCAGAACAAAAGCGGACGAGTATGATGAATTATGAATCTTAGTTGTAAAAGTTGTCAAGATTCATTCTGAGGACACGAATCCAGAATGACGGGATGTTTGAAATCAATGCTTATGTTGTGTTGGTTCATGTAATGGTTGTAATGGAAATGAAAATAAAAGACTGAAAAAGGAAGGAGTATAAAGGGATATAAAGGAAATAGAGTTGAAAAGTGATAAGGGAATTAGGTATGGGAAACCCTAAGAAACCCTTGCAATAAATATAGAGAAGTGTGTCATCATCAGCGCGATGGTGACTGATCATGAGATAAATTTAAGGTTTGAAGGCGTAAGCGATACGTAAAGTTAATTCCCTTGAAGTTGACAGTATTCGATGAAAAATTGAGATAGATCGATTGATTAATAAGGAAACACAGATGGAATGAGGAGACAAGAAAGTAAGAAATTAGGAAAATTGGATGAAGGAAGTGACCTTCAAGAATGTGAAGTGTAAGACCGGTGGCATGATACCCAGAAAGGGAGACGCCAGGTATGAAAGATATTCCAACATTGAGATGACTGTTGAGATAAACAACAAAAGAAAATGAGGATTTATTAAGAAGATGTTCACGTTGAACACAACCAATATCTTCCAGAACATCCATGTTATCATTACCAAATCAGGATCGAAAAGCGGATGACCATTGTTATCTTTTGGAGGCCATATTGATTGACCTCATTTTGAATACAGATGTTATTATGAAATTAGGCATATACTATTGAGGTGGGAATGATTGAATAAGATAATCTATCAAGGATATATGACTTGATTAATCCATGGAAGGATGCAAGTACCTTTTTAAAGGTGGGATTGCGGATATAACTTTGATAACTTGAGACGAATCCTAGGGGAATGCATAAAGGTTGGCATTTCACCCTTAATAGGGACAACATGAGTTTTGACAGTATGAATTGGAAAGGATCAAGGTAGCAACAACCTGTAAAGATCAGTAAAGAAATTTTTCAGAAGTACATAGACAAAGGTTCTAGTATTAGTAAATGGTATTTTGATAAAGGAAATGTGACGTAATTATAATGAAGCCAAGTGGGGCACGTGTTAAACCACGAGAAGAACAACCCTTCCAAAAGGGGAGGTATTGCCGAATGACTATCTATCTGTGTGATAGAAGCCTAGTAGGATACCACATGTTGTTTGATTGCTTGTCAAGTACTAAAGGTTGGCCACCTTCTGTACTAACTATGCAATAGAACAAGTGTTCATGATCATAGTGATCTCTCAATAAAATCTTTTACTTCTATACGATAGATCAAGCTTTCGAAGATGGAAGCAGCTAAAGGAAGTAGTATCAGTGCGGTGGTATTCCGAATCTAACGCGTTCATGATACTAAGGTTGACGCGGTTATTAAAAGGTTATAGAATACTAACGAGCAAAGGTGTAACCAGTATAGTATTATGTACGGAAGATAGTAACGATTACGAATTGAAAAAGAATGAGTATTGAGAAACAAAAGCTATAATGTTAGAAGCTATGATGAGAGTCTGTGCAATAGACTTGAAAGAATTTGGAATGGTCACTTAGCACAGATTGAGTTTTCTTACGACAATAGATCATATGTCATTATCGAGATGTCACCTTATGAGATCCTTGAGGGAAGAAAATGTCGATCTCCCTTATGTTAGGATGAAGTTGTAGAGCGCAAGATGCTTGGACCCGCAGTAGTCCAAAGGACCAGGGATATAATAGATCTAATCAGAGGACGGCTGGTAGTAACCTAAGATGGACATAAGAGGTATGCTGATTTGACTCGAAAGGACAAAGAGTATGAAATAGGGGACCTAGTAATGTTATAGGTATCCCTTGGAAAGGATTGATGAGGTTCAGAAAGAAAGGAAAGCTAAGTCTACAATTTGTTGGACCCTTGGATATATTAAGACGTATTGGGAAGTTAACATACGAGCTAGCCCTACCCCCGAACATGTAGCAAGTCATAACGTATTTCACGTATCAATGTTAAGGAAATGTAATTCGGATGACAGATAAATAGGGGCATATGAGCGCATTGACATGCAACCAGACGTAACCTATATGGAGCAACCAGGAAGGGTTATAGATTGAAAAAGGAACAAGTGCTTAGGAGAAGGGTTATCAAACTATTCAGAGTTTGATGGAAGAACCACAATATGGGAAAATTTACTTGAGAGTTAGAAAGTGCAATGCTAAGAAAGTATCCCTATTCATTTTCTATCTGATTCCGGGACGGAATCCTTTTAAGGAGGGGAGACTGTAATAACCTCAATTTTTGGAATTTTTTTGAAACCCTTATGAATAGTGATTTTGCTGATTATGATGAATAAGAAAACTTTTCATGCCACACTATGTAGGGGTTCTTCTATTGTTATTCTGAGATCTCATTAGTACTTTATATGGGATATAAGTGTATGTAAAGATCGTCAGAATCCAAATTCGAACACTTTGATTTTTCCCGAAAATCCACCAGATACAGAAAGAATTGAGTATAAGGTAACAGGATAAAAAGGATTTGAATTCAAGGATTATAAGAGAGGATCATAAAAAGGAATTTAATGTATTGAGAAAGGTTAAGGGAACCCAAGTAATAAGATCCCGGGTATGATCCCTCAAACAATAAACGAGAACGAAAGTTAAGCGAACCGTATAACAGATCAGTGGTCATTAGCCAAGTGATTAGGAGTTAATGAAAGAGTTAGTGAAGGGTGATGTCATCTCACCAACAAGAAGAGGACAAGTGTGGGATAATGACATAAGGGGATGACTTAAGCATGACAAAAAAGGAGGGATTAGTTGGTTGATTGTGAACCATTCATTCTTTACCATGGTAAAAAGTTAATTAAACAAACAAAAGGATGTCAACCAAGCAAAACCAATAAAAAACACAAAACACAAAGTTGACCATCATTTTCCAACAAGAAGCTCTCGGCTTTTCTTCATTTTCAAGGAGAAAAAAAATCAAAATCCAAGATCCAAGCATTGTTAAATCATGAGGTAATTATCCAAGGTTCCTTATACATAGATATAGCTATCCCATGAATCTAAGCTTCAATTTCCTTCACAATATCTTCCAATAATTCAAGGAAGAAGATGGTGAATAGTAACTTTCAAAAAACAACTTTAGTTTTCTTGAATTTTTATGAAAGTTTAAGGTTATACAAGCAAGAATCAAGGTTCTTTTAGGCATTCAAAGCTCTTGTGTTGTGTTAAGAAGCTTCAAGAAGGTATAAACTCCAAAGCATAGCTTTAGTTTTGAGTAATTAGGAATGGTTATGATTTATATAGTATATGAGAAGCATGATGCTTGTTTGTTTAAAGTTTGGTTGAGTTTGTAGAGATTTTGATGGTTGAATCTTGGTTATTAGTTAATGAACCATAGTATGGTTAGTAGCTTTTGTTGTGATTGAATAAGTTGGATAGAACATGAAGTAATGAACTGATATGGTGAGGTTTGGAGGGATTTTGGTTGTAATGTTGATTGTGGGTTGAATTGTGGATTGATTGGAGTGGTATAAACTTTGGTAATTGCGTAAACATAGCCGTCGTAATGTCCGATTTACTTTAGACTGTTTTGTTCTTAACATCAGGACCCGAGAACTCACTGTTAGGTTTTGACCATTTCCATGATTAGATATTTCATGTTACGAGCTTCGTTTTGATATGTGGTTCGTATGAATCTGATGTACGGTTTTGGAGAAACGACCGTTTTAAGGAATGGCGTTTCACGACCGAACCATTACCACTCGCCTTACTTTGAAACCTTGGTTAAGGACTTTAAATGACTAATTGGGGTATGGAACAATTATGTTAAGTGGATTAGGCAGTTGGTAAGGTACTCGCGAAAGAATCGCCTTAAAACTCTTAATGGTTAATTTATTAAAAATAGTGGAACCGAGGGTACTCGAGCGACTTAAGTGAATCGTTAAGCGCGAAAGCGAACGTTAGGGCTCTAAATGGTTAAAGTCTAGTTTCTTAAGCGACCATGGTTTAATTCCGGCTTATGTTATTGTTCATAGGTTACCGGACCTACTCTAAGCTTAATTCTACCCCGGGATACTCAGGCAAGTTTTCTACCCGTTATACTGTTGTTGTGATGTAAATATATGTATATGCATTATCTTGTGATAAGTGCATGATTGTTATTAGCAAATCTTGCGATATATTGGAGCATGTGATATGGTATATATGCATGTCTGTTTCGTAATCTTGATATCTAATTGTTGATTTAATTGCTTATAAGTTGCATAATACCTATGCTAGAGATAAGCAGTAGTTGCGTATACCCTTAGTATAGGGGACCCAAAGGTGAACATTTTTCTAAATCGAGAGTCGATGTTTCCGAGTATAATATATATATATATATATATTGATATAGTTTTCAAAACTATTAATCGAATAAGGCTTATTCGATAACTTTACTTTATTTAATGAATATTTATTGAATATTCATTCGAGGACTTAAGACTCCGTTTATTTTATTTAATGAATATTATTTTGAATATTCATTTGAGGACTTATGATTCCGCTTATTTACTAAATAATATTCTTTATTTTATAAAAGAATAATGTTTCGATAATCAAACTTATTTTCGATTATTCAAATAAAGATTATACTTTCGTATAAGTATATCTTGGGTTATTTAATATCCATTTCAAGTATGAGTTTTAAAACTTCTACTTCAATTACTTTGATAAAGATTATTCTTTATGGGAATATTATTTAAATAATAATATTCAGATATTTTCTAAATATATTAGGACTGATTTATTTTATTAAATCAGCATTACTCCAAACATTCTTAAAAATGTTTTCGAGTCTTCAAAATAATTTTTAAAAGTTAGAGCGGATCCCAAAACTCATTTTTATATTTAAGATCTTCCTTTCAAGGGGATTTAAATACTCGCTCAAAACCTGAGGGATCCGGCTCCGTGGTGTATTTTATATTCGCAACGTGGTTGCTGTTTTGAGACAACAATTTGATTACTTGCCCAAGGTTCGGGAAGTAAGTCCATCTGATTGAGTCGACATAAGCGACAGGCCGGGGTACGGTCTATGAAGGTGTAAGAGGCTGGGTGACAGTCCATCCACGCGTGAGTGGCCGGGTAACGGTCTAGCGCGAGGTCCGAATACGGCCGGGATGATGACTGGCGAGGAATTCATCCATCTACAGTAGAAAAGGTTACTTATTGGTATCTTTGCCTGATCAGCAAGATATCGGGTTTATGCCACACTTCTTTTCCTTTCCAAAAATTCATTGGATGTTACAAACTCTGTTCATACTTTACATGACAGAGGTTTTCAGGAAATGTGTGGATATATATGTGGATATATATATCGGGACTTAATGAAGTATCTCATAACTTCATTTCATTCTATAATATTTCGAAGATTTAATCTATTCAAATCTTATCTTGAAGTCTCATCTATGTGATGAACTTTTGAAACCGATTATACCTTGAACGGTGGTAGTTCAAGTAGTATTCGGAAAAGATATAAGTACATTGGAGTTTCTTGAAACTTCATCTTTTAAACTTATATCTAGTAAATGATTATCTTATGCATATCAAAGATTTTCAGAAAAACATTGAGACAAGGTTAGATATATGAGATCACCTTGCAACGATATTTTATACAGTTATAAACTGGAACTCTGTGTATATTATGCATGGGAGAGGACTTCCAAGATTTTAAAAAGTATATATATATATACATATATACTGAATATGTTGCAACTTGGTCGCGTTAAGATATCAAACTTGGTTCATTTCTTCTTGACCAAGACTTTCATGAGTACTATGAGAATGCTCATATATTATTAATCATTATACATATTATTTTGGTGGGCTTGTTTCTCACGCTTACTTTCTTCTTTCATCACACAACAATAGATAGAAAAGATGAACAAGACCAAACTTCCAATTCGCAAGCGGTTAGGAAACGTTCCGCAGTTTTCTGGAAGGGTTGATGCCGCTGTAGCTGAGGTAGGAGCTACCAATAGGCTAGGTTTTCAACTATTGTTGAACCAGACTTATGTATAATATGAATTGTAATAATGGCAAGGAATATGTAAATTATTTAGAAACCCTTTTTAAGGTGTAATGGTTTATAATTGTGAAATAAAATGACTTGTGTTATTTTTGGTATTCATCTCTGAGACTATAACTTGTGGTGTGTGTGTGTATATTGTGGAGTCACAGTACGCAGTAATCGGTTGACTGTTAAGATTAAGTATTGATAAGGGAAATGGAACTCGTGACAACCTGGATCCCCGACCCCGGATTTGGGGGTGTTACAATCACATACCAAGGTATTAAACAATTAACTAAAGAAATCCATAGTAACTCCGCTACGACCCCATGATCACGATTAGCCCATGATAGAACTCATCGTCACCATGGGTTCATATGAAACATGATAATAACACGACAATATAAACTAACTAACTATTTATTAAAACCAGAGTACGTCATAAGAGTATTACGGTTCAAAGTAAAGAAAACTAGCATCCACTGTTATAACGAATAAAAGAATCACAAATTAACGTATGCTTCCTCTTCTTCGTTGCGGTGTGCTAAAACGGTCTTCTTTTCTTCCCTCCTTGCTCCTTGCTTGATGAATACTTGTTCTTCTCTTTGTGAACGTCTCTTAATATTACTGGAATAGAGTCCCACATGAATTAGCTGTCTCAGAAGTCCAAATGAAACACAACTTAATAAAAATAAGAATTGAATTTCCCGACTCCAGGCGGCCGCCCCAGATCCTAAGCGGGCGCCCCAGATCTCAGGCGGGCGCCCCAGATCCCAGACGGGCGCCTAGAAGGTTTCTGGAAAAAATATTTTCCTGCTCCTGATTTTGCTGAATTCTTCGCACATTCCCCCGAGACTGATCCCAAGTACTTCCCTAGGCTTATTTTGATGAAATCTCCCTGAATATGCAAGTTACACCCTGAAATGCAAAAACACTCGAAAGCGCATCAAATACACAAAATACTTGATTTCAAGACATCAATTCAAGCCATTATAAGACGTTCTAAGTGGTATAAAATGCCACTTATCACACACAACACACTCTCATTCCAATATTGCTGTGGAAGTTTAGACTGGAAGAACAAAGCCCTTGCAGTTTCAAGCAGATGCCTATGCTTCCGTTCCACCACTCCATTTTGCTGAGGAGTGTGACTACAACTTGTTTGATGAAAAATGCCTTTACTCAGAAACAATTTATGCATTAAACCTTGACATAATTCTGTTGCATTATCAGATCTGATCTGTTGAACCTTGGTTTTATACTGAGTTTCAACATAAGTGAAAAAATCAGCCATAATATGAACAGAATCAGTTTTGAATTTGAGCATATGAACCCAAGTAAACCAATTGAAATCATCTACTATAGTAAGAAATTGATTACATCCATTATGTGATTTAACTTTGTAGGGTCTTCATACAACAATATGTAGCAATTCAAATGGAGACTTAGTCTGAATGCTGCTATGAGGAAAAACTAATCTAGTTTGTTTAGCTACATGACACACTTCACAAACAAGGTTTGAATAAGAAGACTTCAGACTTGATAAAGCTGGTATGAATTTGTGTCTATGAAAAGGAACATGACCCAATCTGAGATGCCAAATGCTAGCATCCTTCTTAACACTGAGAAGACTGGTTTTGGTAACTGAATCTAGAAGATGCGGAATAATCGTCATTGAAGAAGTTTGGCTCTGATACCATATTAAACTCAGCTGTCTTCTTTGCTAAGTAATGAAAATGTAGAGATGAATTGCATAGAATAAAGACATGATTTAGAGAAAAAATGTATTAAAATGTTTAGAATAGAGAAGTAAAAGTTATATCACAGTTGTGGTACATAATGACTATATATAGAGAAATAGTGCTAAAATTCTAACTAACTGATTAGCTGTCATTTCTGTTACTAGTAATGCCAGCTGTCTGATCAGGTGATGCAGCCTCCTTATGCTCAATATTTTATTTTGGATATCTAAGCTAGTTTAGAGACAAGTATAAAGCTTTGAATGTTGATACAAGCAAGGAAGGTTTGTTTGCTTTAAATTTAAATTTTTAAAATTGCTTCTGATACCTGGTCATCTTCTTTAAGGAAATTTAGTGAAGGAAAGAATCGTAACATCTTCCTTTCTTTTCTTTCAGAAAGGAAAAGAACCTGTACATATTCGAATTCTATAATAGAGGGTTTGGGAGTAAACTAATTTGTTAAATATGGAAAAAATGGGGTTGAGATATCTTTATTGTATCTTTTCTTGGGGGCTTGTAAGAGCTTTAATAACAACTTCTTCTCTTATTTCAATAGCTTGCAGAATGCAAAGTTAGTTCTAACAACATCTATTTCAGTCGCTCACTGAATGCAATGTTAAAATCGTAATCAACGTACTGTCGTCAGCTGTGTAAATATAGAGGATGTTCAAAAATTTTAAACAAAGCCACATGCCACTCCACATGATTTGTGCTCCCATTTTGTTAACTCTCGGTTATTACATGAATCTAGACTTGTCAGTGAGACAAAGGTTTGATCATTTTCGATCATTTCCAACTTCGGTCGTGTCTTACAAAATATATCAAAGTTGTACTCATTACATAATTAACTAATGGACCTGTTACAATAGAAATGATTCGAATTTTTCTTTATTCAATTTAATTATATATATCTATTTACGGTCCTGATCTAATATAAACTGAATTAGTCCAGAACCGGTTCCGCACTAATTTTTAATCACAATTTTACCTACACAACTCATTATTTTATATATATATATATATATGTTAGGTCACACTTTCACTGTAGAGGGGGTGAATACAGTGTTTATTACAATCAAATCAAACTTCAAGAACTTATGTAACAGAAAACAAACTTTATTTAAACAATAAACTCTGTTACAATCTGGAACTGTTATCTCTCAGTGATGAACAAAATATCACGAGAGCTGCTAGGGTTATAATAAATAATATTCTCGATAATGATAACACTTATAGTGTAAACCCTATGTCTGTGTTTATATACTACACAGTTACAAGATATTCGCTAATTGATATGGAATATAATTCTGCTTCCTAAAATATATCAATCAGATATCTTCTATTCCAAGTATTCCATTCTTCACGGAATTCCTTCTTCATGCATATCTCTTCTTATGTTTATCTTGATCTTCTTAACTTTAATCAGCTACTGTCCTTATCTGATCGTCCTTCAGCACTTAAGTTCTGATATCTATCTCCTGATAACATAAGTACTGATATCCCTTAAGTTCTGACTTCCAGTATAAGTACTGATCAGTTAAGTACTGATTTGTTCTATTCAAATAAGATCTGAAATCTAAACATAAAACATATTAGCCATGACATTATCAAATATATCTAACAATCTCCCCCAACTTGTAAATTAACAAAATATACAAGTTTAACATATATTTGATGATGTCAAAAACATTAAGTACAAATGCATGAGAAATAGACAAGATAACTACAACTTACAGTCCTTAAAGTTTTTACCAATTCAACTTCTGATAACAACTTCAATCTGTATAAATATCAGAATTTAAGCAGTTGTAGATCTTCGACTTGGCTTCATCATTTTCTGATCTCTCTGATGTCAGGAGTTGTTCTGAGATAATTCTTCAACAAGCATTTCTCAGCATATCTGAGTTCATCAATCATTCTCCGTTTGACATCTTTAAGCTCTGCAGTATCTTCACCAGTTTGAAATATTGCAGCTCTGAGATCATTAATCTTTGCTTTTCTCAACTCCCGATCTAGTCTTATGACATAAGCTTTGTTAGACTCTAGATTGAATTCAAGCCCCTTAATACCAAGATATGTTCTGATCTGTGCAGTATTAGGCTTCATATCAACAATATCACCATTGTGATTTCTGTACTTTGGAACATATCTGCTGTCAGACTTAACAGAATAAAGTCTTTTCTGTCTCTGAATCTGTTCCTTTAAGTAGTTTGCAGCAGTCTCTATTATTCTGTCATCCACTTGAAGTAAGAATAATACATGCTCCAATTCTTCAAAATACTTCAATGGAATGGCATTTTGTCTTATATGATAAACCCTACCATCTGTCATGAAATACAACATGATGTATTCTTTCAAGAAGGTATGGTAAACCATCTGTACAGATTCTAGTTGATTCAATCTCTCAGGAGTTGCTCCAATACCTGGTTCACTCAAGGAAGTTGGATCATCGGTAGTGTTGTGTACTCTTCTTTCATCAGCACTTCCCAATCCAGTTTTATCTCTAGTTTCCTTTCCAGTAACTACTCTTGCTTCAAAACCACTTGAAGTAGTCTTCAAAGATTGAGTCTGTTTTGCTTTAGTGAATCCTGGTAGGAGTGTTTTAGATTTATTTTCTGATATCAAGTTAACTTGAGCACTGTCAGAGGTTACTTGCTTCTTCTGAATATCAGAACTTACAATTTCTTGACTCTGAACAACTTGAGCCATGTCAGAGGTTGTTTTAAGAACTTTTCTTGAAGTCAGAGCAAGATTATCTTTTCCATCAGTAATTTTTTCTTCCTCAGGAGGTACATAAGGCTTGATAGGTTCACCAACCTTTTCTTTACCCTTGGATCTTGGATCTATCTGTGGTTGTGATCTAGCCAAAGTTTCTTCAGTATGTATCCTTTCTTTGATCACAATGCCTTTAGGTTTTGGAAGTAACTTTTTACCAGAAGCTTCAGATTTAGATGTGACTTTCTCTGATTTAAGTCTGGCTTCTTCTTCCTTTAAACTTTCCAAGTCCATCCCTGGATTTTCTTGAAGAAATAACTGTCTTGACATTTCCTCATCAAGATCTAGAAGTTCATCAGAACTTATCCTTTTACCAGCAGCAGAACTTATTCTTTTCCCAGTATCAGAACTTGTTCTGTGACTAGCTTGTCTTGATGTAAACCTTCTACCTTGACTATGACCACTACCCATTCCAGAGTTTCCTTGGTCATCTTTTCCATCATCCTTTCCTTGCAGTGACTTGTTGGTTTTGCATTTGGACTTAATTACCTTCTCCCCCTTTTTGGCATCAGCAGGTAATAAAAGAGAGATAAGTAGTTCCACTGAGGTCTGGATTTCAGTAAGTTGCGATTGCTGAGAAGCTTGATTTGTCAGAATTTGATCAATCTGAGCTTGTTGCTTCTCTTGAGTTTTCTCAATATAAGCAACCCTGTCAATGGTAGGTTGGAAGAACTTTTTCTTATCAAGTTTCCAAACTTGTTCCTGTTTAATAAAGTTCTCCTGAATCTTGTGTAGCTCTGCATGAGTGTTGGAATGAAGACCTTGTAGATGTTTAGTACTCAATGCAGTGACTCTAAGCTGGATTTTAAAATCATCAGAATGTAACATTTCATCAGCTTTAGTCAAGTGCTCAGCAAGATGTAAAGCATTTGGAACACATGAAACTGAGTTCCATTCCTTAGTCCACTCCTGACCTGCAGGAGTTTCACTCCAAGGTACTGGTGCATCCCTGATAACAAACTCCTTTAGCAGTTCAGACTTAGGAGGAGTATGTCCTGAAGGACCTGCTTCATCAGCATCTACAGTTGTAGCAGCTTCACCAGTATCTCCAACATTTGCAGCATCAGAACTTAAAGAATCAGTATCTTCTGATAAGACAACTGTATGAGTAGCAATGGAGGCTTCAACATCCTCTAATTGCTGATCTGATACTAAGTTCTGATCAACAGCCATATCCTGATGCTCACCTAAAATCTGATCATCATCTTGATGCAGAGAAGGTGTTAGTGATAACTCAGGAGTTTGAACAGCATCAGTAACAGGTGTTGTGGAAGGATTATTTGCTGTTGGAGCTTCTAAGAAAAGTATTTCAGGCACAACCAAGTTCTGAATATCAATTTCAGCACTTGTGCCTGGATCAACAAGAGATATAGAAGGTGAATTAGCCTTGTCAGATACAGGTTCCTGAGATGGAGTTGATGGAGAAGAAGTGACTGGAGCAAATTCCTTGTCTTGTGAGATCAGAGATTCCTGATCCCCTTCCTTAGCTGCTTCCTCCTCATCATCTGAAACTGGCCTCTGTGCCCTCTGTTTCTTGTACTTCCTTGTTGATTTGGATTCCTTGGGAGTTGCAAGAACCGTCATACGTCTAAGCCTCTTGAGAAGCCTAGAACCCCCAATTGCAGAATCCTTCTGAGAAGTTGCCTTCTCAGCTTCATTTATCATAGGTTCTGAAGAGGGAATCTGATCCTCAGAATCTGATTCATCTCTCAAAGGAATCCTCCTCTTCTTCTGAGATGTTTGAGGAACAGTCTTTGTTCTCTTTGGCTTAGAGGATGTAGGCTTCACAGTAGGTGCTGAAGAAGAAGGTTGAGCAGTCTGTGAAGTGGAGAGATAGGATTTGAGATAAGTTCTGAGGGTAGGTTGAGTAGAATGAGAGGTAGGGACTGAGGTTGATGGATTTTGGTTATGGTGAGTTGGTTGAACATTTGAGTAAACAGATTTGTAAGTAGCAGGATCAGCATTTACCAGAATCTGTTTCACAGACTGAGGAATCTGTAATTGTCTCACCATTGATTTCTTTGTGTCAGCATTTATCAGGTCGTTAAAGTACCTTTTTGCAACCTTAAAAGGTGGGGTTTGAGTGCTGACTAACTGGGGTTCAGCAGTACAATACGTATAAATAAGTTGACAGAATCTAGCAAAATAAACAACATCTCGATCCTCTGTCATCCTATCCCCAATAAAACCAATTATTCCAGTTGCAAAATCAAAATGAGTTTGATGGATAATAGCATACCCGATGTGTTGACTCAGAATTGGGATGGCATCAAAATTTGAACACTTGTTGCCAAAAGCCTTGGTGATGCAATCGAAGAAGAAACTCCATTCTCTTCTGATATTAGCCCGTTTCAACTGTCCAAGTTTCGTCAGACTCTTTTTATATCCCAAATCAGTCATTAACCCCCGAAGTTCTGATTCCTCTGGTATAGAGAAGGTACAATCTTCTGGAAGATGTAATGCTCTTCGTACTGTACCAGGAGTGACTACATAGGAAGAATCACCCACTTGGAAGATAATACTGGGAGTTCCTCGTTTACCACCATCATCATAAACTCCAGTCCTCCAGAACCGCAGAACTTGTTGACTTGAAAATAATTCAGGCTGAGTTAAGGCGTACCCAACCTCACTATGTGCAAGAAGATCTTGCACAAAATGCAATTCAGATGGAGCTTCAGCATGATCAAGAATTGCAGCATAGTTGTTTGGAACAAACTTTGCTCCATCAATGATTAAATCCTTTGGTGCCATGTGAAAAAATATTGAAATTCAAGTATGCCTGTTAGGTGTGTGAGATAATGTCTGTATGAAAAACCAACGTGAGAAAGAATGAGAAAGAGAGTAAAAGTAAGAAGAGAGATAAAGTATAAAGAAAGTAAAAGATTAAAGAAATCTTCTCTCTGTTGTTCTTATACTCGAAGAAAAATATTACCGTTGGACACCTGTCAGACATGCAGTAATAACGGATAGTTACTGGGCTCGAGAAAACAGGAATGATTACTTATCCAGTTGCCTTGATTCAAGGAAAAACCATTTCAGTTATCAAGAGACACAGGTTTAATTCAAAATTGAAACCGTTAGCACTGATTGAATTGTTTTTCACTGCAACATTAATATTCTGAAAATGAATCATATTAAAAATGACCGAGATAATTTCGATGAATAAGTGCTGACAAAGAATCAGAACTTAAATAAAGACAAAATTTAAATGGTCATCAGAATATCAAGCAGGATTTAACACTACAGATAAAATAACTCAGAGACAAAATCTTCTGGTAAAAACAGTTTTCATTAATATATCAAGTCAATACATATATGAAATAGAAATTACATTAATACAAGATTTTCCCTAAGCTTCTAATCCTAACGTCAACAGCTTTAGTCCTAGCTAAGAAGCCTGACAAAGCTGAGGATGAAGAAGAACAGGAAGAAGATGAGATTAAGTCATCCTCCTCTTCCTATCTTCGACAAACAAGATAGCGAGTCGAATGATTCGCTCTTGCTGACGGATAGCTTCCCGCCTTTCCTCCTCCAGGCGCTCCAGATGGCGATGGTAATCCATCTCGAAGAATAGAAGGTGAGCCAGCACCTCCTGTGGGACAGAGTCCCAGATCTCCTCAGGAATGGCTGTTATATGCCACTCCTGCTGCCACTCGGCACAACTGAGCTCCATTGTGAAGGTTTGTGTGTTCAAAAACATGTTGTATTGAACCATTGTGTTTTTGACAGAAGAAGGAGGATAAGTGTGTGAGAAGAATGTGATGGAAAGACTGATGTGAAGTGGTTGCATATATAGGCAAGAGAATGCCAAGAGACACAAAAATATTGAATGCAGACAGGTAGAATTAATTCTACCTCGTCTCCCTAGACCTTGAAAAAGAATAACAGTCATTGGAAAAGGAATGTACACATGTAACAAGAGTGAACTGTTCAAGGACGAGTGCCATTATGTTTTAACCATAGACTATTAATCTTCCACTTCAACATTTCGAAATTAATCTGAGACTGTTACCAAATTTTACTCACAGATAAGTCAAGTAAAGGGTTAGACTGAAAAATCAGAACTTAGACCTATACCAGAACTTAACAGTCATCAGAACATAATGTCTTAACTCGAACAAGGAATATCTATCTTAGTAAATACTCATACAAGTTCTTAGTTATGAACGTCAGAACTTAATCATCAGAACGTGTAACTAGAACTTGTCCTCAGAATTTGTGCAGAAGTGACACAATGACTGTTTATCTAAAATAACATAGACCACCACAGAAATTTCATCATTCATATGGAGTGATGTGTGTGTGCATTAAGCTAAATAACAGACAAAGAGTAAAGTCTGATCTACTTCAGTACATCTTAGAAATAAGTCATAATTAAAATTTTGCTAAAGAGCTGTCATTATCCTGAAACCTACTGATAAATGAGTTCATGCATGAGTTCACCTCTACTGTTTTTGTGCTAATTTTATGCATCTTTTGAAATTCTATTTTACAGAGGCTTCTCAGTGTAAGTGAGTCACGACTGTTTATCAGAATTTATGCTATTATCAGAGTATTTCTCCAGTAATCATAGAGTGTGAAAAGTCACCAAGAAAATATTTTGCTTTTCTAATGCATATTTACTTAATACCAGCAATGCACTTGGGTCGTCCCTTTCACATTTTTACTCTAGATCTCAAAGGAGTACCTGATATTATTCTTTGATTATTGTTCTTCTTCTTTTGATAAGTGAGGTTTATCAGCACTTAGTACATTCAGCAGTTTTACTAGAATCAGAACTTAAACAGATGAGTAGCATTATTCTAATTTGTGACTTAGTAATAAGATATACAAAGTAAACTTAACTAAGCTCAGTTATCAGAATTTGCTTGTGTCATAAGATTTCCACAGAAATAATTACTTCTTTCATGGGATCATTTGTTTATTGAAGACTAGTAGGTCAGTATCTAGCACAGTTATCCTCATAGGATTGAATAGTTACTGAAACAGACATATCACTTATCAGAGTTTAGAAACATATATCAGACAACAGTCAGTACTTAAAGACATTTATCAATTAATGCACAGAATATACAAAGAGATTAATTCTGTAAATACTGATCATAAAGTCTGATAACATAGAACAAGTTTAAGCAGATTTAGAGAAAGAACCTGAAATCATTCCAAGTTCATTTACCAATTTTGAAAAGGTAGCTTCACACAGTGGTTTTGTGAAGATATCTGCTACTTGTTGATCTGTGGGAACAAAATGCAATTCCACTGTACCTTCATCCACATGTTCCCTGATGAAATGGTACCTGATGCTGATGTGCTTTGTCATAGAGTGTTGAACTGGATTACCTGTCATAGCAATAGCACTTTGATTATCACAGTAAATAGGGATTTTGAAATACGTTAACCCATAATCTAGTAACTGATTCTTCATCCAGAGAATCTGTGCACAGCAGCTTCCTGCAGCAATATACTCTGCTTCTGCAGTTGATGTGGAAATTGACTTTTGTTTCTTGCTATACCAAGAAACCAACCTGCCTCCAAGAAATTGGCAGCTACCACTTGTGCTTTTCCTGTCAATTTTGCAACCTGCAAAATCTGCATCTGAGTAACCTATTAATTTAAAATCTGATTCTCTAGGATACCATAATCCTAGATCAGCTGTTCCTTTAAGATACTTAAAGATTCTTTTTACAGCTGTTAAGTGAGGTTCTCTTGGATCTGCTTGAAATCTTGCACAAAGACAGGTAGCAAACATGATATCTGGTCTACTAGCAGTTAGATAGAGAAGTGAGCCAATCATACCTCTGTAATCAGTAATATCTACTGAATTACCAGTATCCTTATCCAGTTTTGTTGCAGTGGCCATGGGAGTGGATGCACTTGAACAGTCTTGCATTCCAAATTTTTTCAGCAAGTTTCTGGTGTACTTAGATTGACAAATAAAAGTTCCTTCTTCACTCTGCTTGACTTGAAGGCCCAGAAAATAACTAAGTTCTCCCATCATACTCATCTGATATCTTGACTGCATTAGGTTGGCAAACTTTTTGCAAAGTTTGTCATTTGGAGACCCAAAAATAATATCATCAACATAAATCTGGATCAAAAGTAAGTCCTTGCCATGGTTGAGATAGAACAATGTTTTGTCAATAGTTCCTCTGTTGAATCCACTTTCCAGAAGAAACTGAGCTAAAGTCTCATACCATGCTCTAGGAGCTTGCTTAAGTCCATAAAGTGCTTTATCAAGCCTGTAGACATAATCTGGATGTTTGGAATCTACAAAGCCTGGAGGTTGTTCAACATATACTTCCTCTTCCAATTCTCCATTGAGAAAAGCACTTTTCACATCCATTTGAAAGACAGTAAACTTTTTGTGAGCAGCATAAGCCATGAATATCCTTATGGCTTCTAACCTAGCAACTGGAGCAAATGTTTCATCATAGTCAATTCCCTCCTGTTGAGAATATCCTTTTGCAACCAGCCTTGCCTTGTTCCTTACAATTATGCCATCACTGTCAGTTTTGTTTCTGAATACCCACTTTGTACCAACAACCGATCTATTCTTGGGTCTTGGCACTAAGGTCCAGACTTTGTTTCTTTCAAATTCATTCAACTCTTCCTGCATTGCTTGCACCCAATCAGCATCTTGAAGAGCTTCTTCCACTTTCTTTGGCTCAGACTGAGAGAGAAAAGAATTGTAAAGACATTCATTCGAAGTACCTGTTCTAGTTCTGACACCTGCCTCAGGATTTCCAATTATTAAATCAGGTGTATGTGATTTTGTCAACTTCCTTGCAGATGGAAGATTTTCTCTAGAACTGGATGCTCCCCCATGATTCATGCTGTCTTCGGTTTCATTTTCTGATGCTCCCCCTGAAACTATGCTCTCTGAGATGGATCCTTCAGTATTTAGATTTTCAGCACTGTCAGTACTTGGCTTATCAGAACTTGACGAATCAGAATTTGAAGAGCCAGATGTATGTTCTGATGTTTCTTAAGATGTGATAATATCTTGAGTATGCTCCCCCTGCATTGGTGCATCTTCCTTTGACGTAGTCACCACAGTTTCAATAACATCAGAGTTTAATCCATCAGAATTTACAGTATCAGGACTTAGACTGTCAGGACTTGAGATATCAGAATATGAATCTTCATTTTCAAATCTCAGCTTATCATGATCAATGCAATCTTCAAGTCCAGTGATCTTCTTGTCATCAAAAGAGACATTGATAGATTCCATGACCACTTTTGTTCTCAAATTATAGACTCTGAAGGCTTTTGTAGAAAGTGGATATCCTACAAAGATTCCCTCATCAGCTTTTAGATCAAACTTGGATAGCTGTTCAGGATGAGTCTTGAGAACAAAACACTTACATCCAAATACATGAAAGTATTTGAGATTTGGCTTTTTGTTCTTCACCATCTCATATGGTGTTTTTCCATGCTTGTTAATGAGTGTTGCATTTTGAGTAAAACAAGCAGTCTGCACAGCTTCAGCCCAGAAATAGGTTGGAAGCTTTGCTTCTTCAAGCATTGTTCGTGCAGCTTCAATTAGAGTTCTATTCTTCCTTTCAACAACTCCATTTTGCTGTGGAGTTCCAGGAGCAGAAAATTCCTGCTTTATTCCATGATTTTTGCAGAACTCTTCCATTATCAAATTCTTGAATTCAGTGCCATTATCACTCCTCAAAATTTTCACAGAATCTTTGATCAATTTATCCAGATGTTTGACATGATCAATCAGGATAGATGCAGTTTCACTTTTTGTGTGCAAGAAATACACCCATGTGTATCTGGTGAACTCATCTACTATGACCAACGCATATTTCTTCTTTGCAATAGACATGACATTCACTGGACCAAATAGATCAACATGAAGTAGATAATAAGGCTCAAGAATTGATGATTCAGTCTTGCTCTTGAACGAAGATTTTCTTTGTTTAGCCTTCTGACATGAGTCACAAAGACCATCAGGAACAAACACTGATTTTGGCAGTCCTCTCACAAGATCTTTCTTGATCAGTTCATTTATCTTGTTGAAGTTTAAATGAGAGAGTTTCTTGTGCCAATTCCAGCTTTCTTCAGTTGAGGCTCTACTCACTAAACAGATTGCAGAACCATCAGAACTTGTTGAAAGCTTAGCTTCATAAATGTTACCACGCCTGAATCCCTTCAGAACAATTTTTCCTTTAGATTTACTAACTATTTCACAATGTTCTGCAAAGAAATTAACATGATAACCTCTGTCACAGATTTGACTTATACTCAGTAAGTTGTGTTTAAGTCCTGAGACCAGAGCTACATTTTTAATAATGACATTCCCAAGATTGATATTGCCATATCCCAAAGTTTTTCCAATGTTGCCATCTCCATAAGAAACACTTGGGCCAGCTTTCTCCACAAAGTCTGATAGCAGGGCCTTATTTCCAGTCATATGTCCTGAACATCCACTGTCCAGAACTAAAATATTTTTCCTGTTGCCCTGCAATCAAAAAGACCACTAATTATTAGTTTTAAGGACCCAGACTTGCTTGGATCCTTTGGCCTTTTTAGATTTGTTAACATTTGCAGCGGATTGAACATCAGATTTTATGTTAACAGTTTTCTTATCAGAACTTATACTAGAAGGAACAACATAAACTTTCTTTAAAGAAGGTTTTATTTGATAATAATCATAGTACAAACTATGATATTCCTTACAAGTATAAATGGAATGCCATAAACTACCACAATGAAAACAAGGATTTTGTGGTTTGTATCTAACAGACTGACTCTTAACTCCTGACTTTGTAGATAAGGAGTTAATATTCTTATTCTTCCTGCAAAAAGAAGCCAGATGGTTAGAACTTCCACAGTTATGACATGCTTTCCTAGGAGCATCAGGAACAGATTTATAGTTATTGCTTTTATTCACACCTTCCTTTCCATTCCTGTTTTTCCTAGGTGATTTTACCTTGTTTGCATTCTTAACATCTTTCAGCTTATGCTTAAGCTGCTTCTTTGTCATTAAGCCTATGTTAACTTCAGCTGTCTTTTCCTGTTTTAGTTTGTCAGAAGCTAATTCCTTTTTAACTTCTGATTTCTCATTTTCGGATTTTTCAGTTACAAACTTAACAGGTTTTAACTTCGGCTTTTGCTTATCAACAGGCTTAATTTCTACAGTTCCTTTTTTATTTTCTCCATAGCCTAAGCCCTCTTTCCAGTTTCCACTGCTTAGCAAATTTTGAGTTGTTTTGCCAGAGTTAGTCCAAGTTCTGATAATCTCTCTCTCCTTTTCTAACTCAGTTTTTAGAGATTCATTCATTTTTAGCACTTCATCCCTAACGTAAAAAGCATCATCTCTATCCTTCTGAGTTTGATGAAACATGACTAACTCTTTTTCTAAGAAATCATTTCTTTTCCTAAAAGCAAGATTTTCAGAAGTTAATCTTTCACATGTTAAAGTTTGATCTCTATAACTAACAAACATGGTTTTAAGATATCTTCTCAACTCATTAATATCATCAGTATGAAAAGCATAAGTAGTCTGAGGTACCTTTGTTTCAGCAGCTTCAGAACTGCTCTCAGAACTTGATTTATCAGCATTTGCCATCAATGCATAGTTCTCCTCACTTTCAGAGTCTGAGGTGTCTGTCCAGCTTTTCTGCTTTGTGACAAGAGCTTTGCCTTTGTCATTCTTGGTCTTCTTGCAATCAGGAGATATGTGGCCTTTCTCACCACAATTATAACATTTAACATTAGCGTAATCTCCTCTGTCAGACTTTCCTCCTCTTCCTTCAGATCTTCTGAAATTCTTCTTATCAGAACTTATGCCTTTCCTGGAAAACTTCTTTCCCTTCCTGAACTTCCTGTATGCAATCTTTGTGATTCCTTTCACCATAAGAGCACACAGCTTCATCATCTCCTCATCAGCATCAGTTTCAGGCAAGCTTTCAGAATCTGAGTCATCATCACTCTCAGAACTTGATGACTCAGTATCAGATTTTATGATAAGAGCTTTACCCTTATCTTTCTTTGAGGAAGGTGGTTTGGGGGATTCCTCTTCAACCTTGAGAGCAACTGTCCTTGACTTTCCTCCTTTCCTCTTGCTTCTTTGTTCCATCTCAAGTTCATGAGTCTTGAGCATTCCATAGATTTCATCAAGAGTTGTTTCATCAAGATTGTAGTTGTCTCTTATTGTTGTTGCCTTCAAATCCCAACATTCAGGAAGAGCTAACAGGAATTTGAGGTTTGTATCTTCAAGATCATACTCCTTATTTACTAATGACAAGTCATTCAAGAGTTTGACAAATCTATCATATACATCAGTCAATGACTCATTAGTCCTAGAGTCAAAGTGTTCATACTCTTGAGTGAGTATTGTCTTCCTGTTCTTCTTAACTGTTTCAGTTCCTTGACACCTTGTCTCCAGTGCATCCCATATCTCCTTAGCAGTCTTGCAGTTGATTACCCTGTTTGACATTACATTATCAATGGCACTATGCAATAAGTGACGTACCTTGGCATCCTTAGCAATAGATGCTATATCTTCAGCAGTGTAATCATTCTTTTCCTTTGGTACGGTCATTGCTGCTTCACCTGCAACTACAACAGCGAGCTTGGTAGGTTTGTGAGGCCCTTCCTTGATTCTATCAAGGTATTCTGGATCTGTTGCTTCCAGAAACATGGTCATCCTTACCTTCCATATGGGATATTCAGATGGTCTCAATATGGGAACTCTGATAGTCTCATATCGACTCTGAGTTGATGTCTTTGATGATTCCTCAGTTTTGGTAGGCTTAGTTGGAGTTTCTGTGTCAGACATGATTGTGTTTGGATCTTTAACTGTATGTGTGTTAACAGATAGCTCTGATACCACTTGTTAGGTCACACTTTCACTGTAGAGGGGGTGAATACAGTGTTTATTACAATCAAATCAAACTTCAAGAACTTATGTAACAGAAAACAAACTTTATTTAAACAATAAACTCTGTTACAATCTGGAACTGTTATCTCTCAGTGATGAACAAAATATCACGAGAGCTGCTAGGGTTATAATAAATAATATTCTCGATAATGATAACACTTATAGTGTAAACCCTATGTCTGTGTTTATATACTACACAGTTACAAGATATTCGCTAATTGATATGGAATATAATTCTGCTTCCTAAAATATATCAATCAGATATCTTCTATTCCAAGTATTCCATTCTTCACGGAATTCCTTCTTCATGCATATCTCTTCTTATGTTTATCTTGATCTTCTTAACTTTAATCAGCTACTGTCCTTATCTGATCGTCCTTCAGCACTTAAGTTCTGATATCTATCTCCTGATAACATAAGTACTGATATCCCTTAAGTTCTGACTTCCAGTATAAGTACTGATCAGTTAAGTACTGATTTGTTCTGTTCAAATAAGATCTGAAATCTAAACATAAAACATATTAGCCATGACATTATCAAATATATCTAACAATATATATATATATATTATACATATATATAACATATATCATAATCTTCAACTATACATCAATTAGAAATTTTTAGACATCTTAAGTAACACCTTTTATGACTATTCACTGTCGATTATCCCATAACTAGTTACCATCAGTGACCATTTTAACTTGCTACAAGCCGCTACTTATCAACACCACACACTCCCTCTCATCAATTACTACCACAAAAGACCTCATACAATTACAATTTACCATCAATAATTAATCACCAAACACTAACATGAGTATATTTTCTCAATTATGAATACTAAATATTGACAACTTTTTAATGTTTAATTATGTATAAATGGGTGATTTTGTAGCTATAAAGGTGATTGCCAGACGGTTTCTAGTTTATGTTTTAATATTTGTTTCTATTTTACCATTTATGTATGTATATATATATGTATATATACACACAATAGATGATAACTCGTGCTAACTACAAACCTAAAATGATTAGTCTTATTATTCGATCTTAATATATAATTATTAGTAATAAATCCAATAAGTAAAATAAATAAATTAATTCTCTATAAGTATAAAATCGAACATGACTTTGAAGTGAAACTAATTATTAAGTTATATTTGTACTATACTATAATAACCAGAATGAGATATAATTTGTTATGCCTTTTTTTGGTTGGTTTGGTTATCCCCATCTATGACCGTCAGATCTTGTTAATCAAGTGATCACAACCATTAGATTCAAATACTAAAAGAATATACACTACTCAAACTTACAGGTTTGAACATCATGAACAACGAATATTTATATTATTATTTATACAATACTAAACCTCCCAGGTTGGAATCGCACCAACAACAAATATTTATATTAATTTTTTACACTATCCAAGATTCAGGTTCGAATCCGCCAACAACAAATATTTATATTATTATTTATAAAAATACTAATAAGGTAATGATTCAAAAAATATTATAATTTTAAATAATATAAAAATATTAATGAATATTGCACGGGTTGTAAAGCTAGTAGTAGTAATAACAAAAATTTGGTATGTTGGTACTATTCCATCGTTACTTAATTATTATGTTGATATGAGTGTATAGTTAAACAAAATAAATAAATTTTGTATAATTATGTAGTTGCACAGAAATCGAATTGAATTTGAATTGAAATTAATTAAATATCATATTTTATTCTCGTCTTTAAGTTAATAGACTCTGATATGGGCCTGAAATTAGCCTAGAAGCATAATTAATGTTGAAATAATTAGACCCGATATGGTCCAATAACAAAGCCCAACCAATGAGGCCCAGAGCCTTAATTATTTATTAATTTCATCATTAATAAATAGGGTGAAATAACAGCTCATAAAGTATATCCCATAAAGGATAGAATTCTTCATTGAGTAGCCTCCAAGGCACTCAAACCAATAAGGAATCTGCTTCCTACCTATCAAGACTTCAAAGTCTACTCTAAAATGGAGACTTATTCATCAAGTCTCCTAACCCTAGTCCAAATCAAGGACCTCCAATATCTATATAAAGGGTCTCACCTCTCCATTCAGAACTACGTTTTGGCTTGATCCTCTAAATTCGCAGAGATACGTAGGCATCTTGTGAATGCAGATTTAAGCTACGAAACACAAGTGTAGCCATTAAAGACCTTGAGCTCCCGAACCCTAGCAATATATATCGCAATAATTATAACCTAGTTTATTGTCCATAATTTTTGGCGCTGTCTGTGGGAAAGCATAACAACCATGGTGAACACACGGAGCAAAAACAACGCCCCTGGAAGAACACCGGCTGGGATAGCCCAAACAATCTCATCGACGGTGGAGATACACCCGCATTCAACCTATGCCGCCACCCAAGGAGGAACCCTAGTGGGAGTAACTGAACCTCAGTCACAAGGGATGAATCCCCCACATCCTCAAGGGACAAATTCCCAATTTTAGCAGCTACAAGCACCTATGAATCCTCAACCCATTGGATATGAGTATTCAACAATTGGGACCACTAACCCCCCTTACGGGATGGTCCTATACCCAGAGGTTGGAGGGAGTGGGCACTCCAATTGGAGTGAAGCACAAGGGTAAATACCCCATTACATACGTGGTCTAGCTCCTATTCCGGAGGATCAAGAATTCTCTGGACCTTCTACTGAAAGAGACTCTGAATCCTCGGATGACGTGGTGGCTCCAAGGAGGAGGCGTGCTGGTAAAGAACCAATGCCTGACGCTAACCCGCTCTCTAGAAGCACCCGAGGGATGAATCCCCAAGAAGTACATGAAAGGATCAGGGCTCATAAAGCGGAGATCCAAAGGCTGAAGTGCGATTTGGAGGCGTACCTGACCCCAAGACCCCCACTTCCTCCAAGGCGGAGAGATCCTCCTCCAATCATAAACCTGGATGGTCCAATACCAAGAAGGACTGTTGTCCCAAGGGCTGAACCAAGTGATCTTCTACCCCTAGGAGATCCTGATGATCCAACTCCACCATTCACTGAAGAAATAATGAATGCCCACATCTCAAGGAAGTTTTAAATTCCCACCATCAAAGCATATGATGGTGTTGGAGATCCTGCTAATCATGTCATGACGTTCTCTAACACACTGTTCTTGCAGCCCGTGAATGATGCTATTAAGTGTCAGGCCTTTCCCCAAACCCTGTCAGGAATGGCTCAAAGATGGTACAGTCATTTGCCACCGAATTCTATTGGATCTTTCAGAGATCTAAGTCATGCTTTTATCAAGAAATTTATCAGTGAAATAGTGAATAAGAAAAGTTCTGCATCTCTCATAAGCATTGTGCAAGGAGCAAAGGAGTCCTTGAGAGATTATTTGAACCGTTTCACAAAGGAAGCTTTAAAGGTCCCATACCTCGATGACAAGTAGCTATGATAGTATTACAACAGGGAAGTAGGGATGAATTCTTTAAGATGTCTTTATCTAAGTGCCCCCTTGAAAGCATGTTACAGCTTCAAGATAGGGACGAGAAAGTTATCAATGTGACGGAGAGTATGAGGAAGAGGGTGGTGAACAACGAGCCCGCTGGTGGCAAGAAGTGAAAAATTGATCTGGAGTATAATGCTAAGGACAAGTATCCTAGAACCGAGAAAGACGGTGATTCAACCCCAAAGAAGGGAGGACCTGGAAAAAAGTTCACCGAATATGCTAAGTTGAATGCCCCTAGAAGCCAGATCTTAATAAAAATCGAGAGAGATAGGGATGTTCTTTGGCCCAAACCATTGAAGGCTGACCCTTCTAAGTTAGATAAGAGCAAATATTGCAGATTTCACAAGAATGCTGGACTTGACACCGATGAATGTAGACAACTAAAGGATGAAATTGAATTCCTTATTCGAAAAGGAAGGATGAGTTAGTATACTGGAGATGGAGGAGATAGAAATAATAATGGAAGAAGAAACTATGATGATCGTAGGAAGGATTATGATGATCAGGGGCAAAACCCCCAACCCCGGGGGACGGTGATAAACACAATCTTTGGAGGACCTTAACCCCGAGGGCCGGTAATAAACATAAACTTTGGAGGACCAACTACTGCCGGATTCTCTAAGAACTCAAGAAAATCCTATACCAGAGAAGTTATGCACATAGTGGGGGAAGTTCCGAAAAGAGCCAGGACCGGAGTAACAATCACTTTTGATGATTTTGACTTAGAGCATGTCAAATTTCCTCATAACGATCCCCTGGTCATAACACGAATAATAGGGAACAACCCGGTGAAAAGAGTCCTCGTTGATAATGGGGCATCGGTGGATATCTTACTTCATGATACCTTCAGAAGGATGGGTTACAATGATTCTCAATTAACCCTAACTGATATGCTAGTATATGGTTTCGCTGGAGTCGAGTGCCCCTTGGAGGGAATAATTAAGTTGCCTCTGACTATAAGTCAGGAACCAAGACAAACAACAAAGATATTGGACTTTGTAGTGGTAAAGACTGGATCAACTTAAAATACAATTATGGGAAGAACGAGAATACATGCTTTCATGGCAGTCCCCTCTTCTTACCATTCAGTGATGAAGTTTCCTACCCGGAACGGGATTGGAGAAGAGAGAGGATATCAAAAGATGGAAAGGAGTTGTTATGTAGCCTCCCTTAGGGCTGATGGAGTTGGGGGGAAGTTTTTGCCTATTGAAGATCTGGATATACGTGAGAATGATGAGAAAAGAGGGAAGCCAGCAGAAGACTTGATTTCGATCCCTTTGGCTCCCGACGATCCTGAGAAAGTAACTTTCATTGGAGCGCCACTAGAGAAGCCCCTTAGAGGGAAGTTGGTTTTTACAAGAAAATAGTGATGTATCTGCATGGTCAGCAGCTGATATGCCTGGCATAAACCCAAAACTGATCACTCATAAATTGAACGTAGATCCGAATCGAAAGATCATGAAGCAAAAGAAAACGATTTTCGCCCCTGAGAGGAAGGAGGCAATCAATCAAGAATTAGAAAAGCTCTTAGAAGGTGGTTTCATTGAAGAAATACAATTTCTGGAATGGTAAGCAAACCCTGTAATGGTAAAGAAGGCTAATGGAAAATGGAGAATGTACGTGGATTTCACTGATCTGAATGATGCATGCCCGAAGGATTATTTCCCGCTGTCAAGGATAGATACATTGATAGATGCGACTGTTGGACACAAGATGCTTAGTTTTATGGATGGATTCAGTGGATACAATCAGATCAAGATGCATAAAGATGACATCCCAAAGGTATCATTCATCACTGACTTTGGTGTTTTTTGTTATCTTGTTATGGCGTTTGGTCTCAAGAATGCAGGAGCTACCTATCAAAGGTTGGTGAATAAAATTTTTAAAGATCTTATTGGGAAAACAATGGAAGTATATGTAGATGACATGTTAGTCAAGAGTCTTGTGAAGATTGACCACATAACCTATTTGAGGGAAGCCTTTGAGCACCTGAGATACCACAAAATGATGTTGAATCCTGCAAAGTGTGCTTTCGGAGTGGGATCAGGAAAATTCTTCGGATTAAAGATCTCCAAGAGGGGAATCGAGGTCAATCCCGATAAAATAAAAGCTATCCTGGATATGGAACCACCACATTCCAGAAAGGACATTCAGAAACTCACCGGAAGAGTTGCAGCTCTAGGATGATTCATCTCCAAATTCGGAGAGAAGTGCCTTCCATTCTTCAAATCCTTGAAGAAAATAAAAGATTTCATATGGACTGAGGAAAGTCAAGAGGCATTTGAAGGATTGAAGAAATACATGGTTCAAGCCCCGTTGTTGGCCAAACCAACCCTGAATGAAACTTTGTACTTATATTCGGCCGTTTTAGAGAATGCCTTGAGCGCCGTATTGGTTAAGGATGAACTTAAAGTCCAGAAACCCATATATTATGTCAGTAAGATTCTGCACGGAGCAGAGTTGAATTATTAGACTATTGAAAAGTTTGCTTTAGCCCTAGTGATGGCTTCAAGAAAGTTGTGTCCTTACTTCCAAACTCATAAAATTGAAGTTCTAACAAGTCAACCTTTGAGAAACATCATCCACAGTCCTAAAGCCAGTGGAAGGCTGATTAAATGGGCCATGAAGATGGGAGAATTCGGCATAAAATATAAGTCACAAACGGCGATAAAAGCCCAGGCCTTGGATGACTTCGTGGTTAAGTGTACCATCCCCACCCAAGAAGTCGGAGGGCAGGAAGATACTGAACCTCAGGGTATGGAGGGAAAAGAGGATAATGAAGGAGGAAAGAACAAGGACAAGGAATTCTGTGTTCTCTATTTTGATGGAGCATCAAAAACAAATTTGAGTGGGGCAGGGCTAGTTTTACAAAGTCCAGATGGATTTTTGCACTACGCCATAAGTGGGCTATTGTAATGCAAGTGTTACAATGAGCGTTACATTAGCTAAGAAATTTTTTTCCTATTATAACACAGCTGAATTAGTGTTACAATAGGTATAAAGCTAGTGTTGCGGAGAAATTCTGGTGTTGCACAACATGTAACACCACCACATGGTGTTACATTAGCTACTTTTTTATTTTTAAAATATCAAAGTGGAAATATTACCATAAAACTAGTATTAAAATTATATTATGAATTACTAATGAATGAAGAATGTAATATATAATATAATACAAATTATAAAATTTATTTTATTGTATATAAATTTAAAAGTTACATTTTTATTTTATTATTTATTAAGTAATAGATTATTAATGTAAATTACAAACTGAAATATATAAAAAATAAAAAATTTGCACCATTTACTAGGTGAAAAATGAGCGAGATTCCCCCCCCCCAAACAAAAAAGACCCGGACTTAGTTACATGGACACTCAAACAATCTCTCTAGGACACTCAAACAGTCTCTCCCATCTCTCTCGGCTCTCTCTCTCAAAACAGTCTCTCTCAACTCAAACAATCAAAACAGTCTCTCTCAACTCAAGCAATTAATTGAAGAACAAATTGATATTTAAATCCATAATTATATGACTTTAATTTAGAGGCTGTTACTGACTTTTCAATTTATATGATTTTGCAGGGTTTCTAGGGTTTCAAATTGGGGCTTTAGTTTTTTAGTACATATTTGCTCTAATATAAATATATATACATATTTTCTCGCTTAATATACACACACTATGGAATTTCAGCAGATTAGGGCTTTATAATTGGATTTTAGGGCTTCCCAAATTGGGACTTTAGTTCGATTGGATTTTCAAGATTTCGTAAGAAATGTTCAGTAGGGTTTCGTTAAGGTATGCTCTTCTTACCATTGTGTTATAACCTTTTTATGCTGCTTTTTTGTAACTTTTATATATACATATAATGTTATATGACTGTGATGATTTTATGTATTTTTCGGTAAATGATGAATATTGATTATCCCCTTCGAATTAGCTCTACAAGATGTTGTGTGATAGTTTATAGCCTAAAATACCGATTTTGTGATATCATTTGTTTGTTACCTTCAATTATCTTTGTTTTACCCAATATAACACTTGTGAAAATAACTCAGTTCTATGTTTATTAAGTAATGTTAAAGAACAACTCTGCTGGATATAAGTTGTTTAACCAAGGTTTGGAATACATACACTAGGTATCTATTTGTATTCTAGAAGGTGCGAGTATAAGGGAAGGTAGGTTTTAGTTGTGATATTATTATGTATTTTCTTTAATTGACATGACTAGGGTACTCTGCTACCTTCACAGAGGAGATGCTTTTATTTTGGTAACTGTTAGTTACTAATTTATGATGTTTAAATCCTTTTTTACCAGGTGATGCAAAGTAAACTTGTTATGGTAAGGATAGACATAGTAATTCTGGACAAAGTCTCTGCTTCCGAAGCTTACTAAATATAATGCTTCCTTGATAATGGATGATGCCTTTGTACTACCTGCCAATGCAGCTAATTTTGATTGTATACCTAGTAATGTAAGCTCCTCAATGTATTCAATGTATTAATATCATAAATATGTCATGCTGGGAATTTTTTATTAAATCACTTGTTCTGACCTTTTAATTTGAACCCTAGAATTGATCAATATATAATAATGATATCTAGTAATGCCTGTCAAGTTAAAGTATTAGGTGATTAAGTGAAGACACTGGTAGACAACCATGTCCGCAACAACTATAACGACGTCTGTTTGTGATATCTGACTTGCATTCTGTTGATAGTATTAATTTTCTTATTCTCTAAAGTACTCATGTCATCATATTTTTTCTTCAAAGCCATGTTGGAATGTGTTTAATACTCCCTTTTGGGTGCACACATTTACTACCTTGGCAGTCACTTTTGTGACCGGTACCTGACCATCTTTATCTTGACATCATGTCCTTGCCAGTTCTTTCTTTCAAGGCTCTTATATATTTATTAATATTATATAGGATAGTTATGTATGTTTTTGTGTCACATCCAAGCACGGGATAGTTAACAAATATTCTAATTATTAGGTTTTACTTAGTCATTGCCATCATTTTTGTGCTCTGGTGCTTCTTGGAAGATTTCTTGATATGGGGTCTTGGGCCGTAGATCTGGTATGTTTTGTACTCTGTAGCACAGACTTATACTTTCCTCTCCTTGTTTAGATCTTTCTAATCTATATAATAATGATATCTAGTAATGTCTGTCAAGTTGAAGTATTAGGTGATTAAGTGAAGACACTGGTAGACAACCATGTCCGTAGCAACTATAACGACGTCTGTTTTTTATATCTGACTTGTATTCTGTTGATAGTATTAATTTTCTTATTCTCTAAAGTACTCATGTCATCATATTTTTTCCTCAAAGCCCTGTTGGAATGTGTTTAATACTCCCTTTTGGGTGCACACATTTACTACCTTGGCAGTCACTTTTGTGACCTGTACATGACCATCTTTATCTTGACATTATATCCTTGCCAGTTCTTTCTTTCAAGGCTCTTGTATATTTAATAATATTATATAGGATAGTTATGTATGTTTGCGTGCCGCATCCAAGCACGGGATAGTTAACAAATATTCTAATTATTAGGTTTTACTCAGTCAATGCCATCATTTTTGTGCTCTGGTGCTTCTTGGCAGATTTATTGATATGGGGCCTTAGGCCGTAGATCCGGTATGTTTTGTACTCTGTAGAATGGACTTATAGCTTCCTCTCCTTGTTTAGATCTTTCTAATACTGTACAAATGTATCTTCTGTTAGGCTCTGTCTATTGGAATATTTCCTTACATATTGAAGCTTTTACAAATAATTTTGTCTAAATTTCTATAAAAATTTGAAGATGAGCTCAAAATTTTAAAGCTAAAAGTACTGGAAATATGTTCATTTCAGGGAAAAGCCTTATCATATTATTGGGGATAACTTTCTGTTTGCCATATTTGACACTGAATGTCATTATGCCGAAATCTTTGTCTCCTTCAACATCAAGTATGTCCTGTTACACATTGCAGTAGATAATTATAATTCATATTTATAATTAAATCTTTAAATGATTCACATGTTAAGTTATAACATGTTAAAACATCAGAAATTGCTAATTATACTATGAAGTTAATTAACAAAAAATTTTATTCTATTTCACTGCAAAGATTTAAATGTAGAGTTCCAATCTTTTGTCTAAATGAAGCAGAGATATGATCTACACGTTATATGGAAAATGTGATATTAGTCTATAAAAACTTCTGCGGGGGAAAATATAATCAGTGGACAACCTCTGTGTTTTGTGAATGGTTGTAAAATGAATACAAGTATTGGCCAAAAAGGAGATCCGTGTGGTGTAAAAGAGGATAGGTCAACACAGTCCAAGCCTCCTGGTAAGCCAATAAATGGGAATCTGGTCGACATTGCAGTTAAGAAAATCAACATGGACCAAATGAAATCAGAGTCGTCACTAATGCCTTTCTGATCTTACATACATTACACTAACATGCGGAATCACCAGAATTTATGCAGTTGTCAAGTTTCATAACTATATTTGAATCCCACATATCTATAATTTAAATTCTTGAATTGGCATGTCAACCTTCTGCTTATTCGGCTTGCAGGTATAAGTTTAAAAACCATCAATTTTCATTCTTTCCTTTGCTATTTATGTGCCTTTTTCTCATTCATATTCCCATGTGCAGATTCTGGAACAAGGTCAAGAATGGCACACCATCACGTGTTTTTAGCGTAGTCATTTTCTTAGGTTTACGCCGCAGTCACCAAGCTTTGATAATGATTTTTACTGATCTGCTGATTCAACTATTTTAAATTGTAATTGTAATTTTTATGATCGATTAAATTGTTGCAATTTTAGTTGGTTTTTGTAGTATTTTGGATACGTATTGGAGATTTTATTTTGTTATTGGGATTGTTGTATACATAGAGCATGTATATTAAAAAATTTAATATTAACTGTTAAATTTTCCTATTCTAGTATAAAGTATATTTAGATATAGTGTGGAATTATAAAATCTAATGTTGGTTAATTATAACAAATTCGTGTTATAATAGATAAAATATAGTGTTATAGTAGGGTACAGGTGGGGCCCATGTGGGCCCCACTTATGCAACATTGATCAAGCTATTGTATCACTCATTCTGTGTTACATTTGGGCCTGTTAGTGTTACAGTAGGTGCCTATTGTAACATTTTCCTCTATGTTACAATAGATCAGTGAAGTGTTACATTAGGGTATCTATTATAATGCTCGTATACGTAACGCCCCCTGGTGTTACAATAGACCTATTGTAACGCTTTTGAGGCCTATTGTAACACCATTTAGGCATTACAATAGTCCACTTGTGGCGTAGTGTTGATTGAATATGCTATAAAGTTAGACTTTCCAATCATAAATAATGAAGTTGAGTATGAAGCCCTGATAGATGGCCTCGGCCTAACGGGGACATTGAGGGTCAAGAACTTGAAAGTCTGTGGAGATTCGAAGCTTGTCGTATCCCAAGTCAAGGGGAAGTTTGAAGCAAGGGACGAAACCATGCCAAGGTATGTATGCCTAGTGAGAGCCGTGATGACTCAGTTCGATGAATGCCATGCTGAGCATATTCCAAGAGAGGAAAATGCTAAGGCAGATGCATTATCTAAGTTCACTTCATCAGAGATAGAGAAAAGTTCGGGGAGTGTGTACTTTCGCATTTTAAAAACACGAAGCATTGATGTTAAGCTTGTAGCCCCTATAAGACTGAGGACATCATGGATGGATCTTATTAAGGCTCATATTCAAATTGAATGGCTTCCGAATGATGTGTCTGAAGCATGAAAGTTGGTCGTGTGAGCTCTACGATATTTCTTGATCGATGGAATTTTATACAAAAGATCTTATATGGTTCCCTACTTAAGATGTCTCAGGCTAGATGAGGTGCATTTGGCTCTCGAAGAAGTACACAAAGGTATTTGCGGGCAACACCTGGGGGGCAGAGCATTGGTACAGAAAATAACTCATTTAGGCTTTTATCTGCCAGAGATGATGGCCGATGCCAAAGAATATGTGAAGAAGTGTGATTATTATGACCGGCATTCTCGTGTAATATTATTTGTGAATTTGGTATAATTTTAAAGCTGAATGCAAATATATTCAATTATTGTACGTTTGTGTGAATGAAAATTTTTGCATTTTAAATTTGCTTTATGTAGTATATGATTTTTCAAAGCAAAAGTTTATTTATTTCCTTTATTTTTGATTTATAAGGAATATTCTAAACCTTGGAGAAATTTTCTTTTAAAAGTTATTTTGTTCACAAATTTCGAAAGTGATTTTATAAAATTTCTGAAAATCCAAGTTATTTTATGGTATAAATTTTATAATTTTTGAACTTGTATTTTATTTTATAAAAATAAATCTTTACAAATTTTAGTTGTAATAATTAGCAAATTACAAGGAAGCCCTTGCATGCAAACCACCCTTCTATTCTCTTCAAGGACAAAGAAGACATTTCTAAACCCACTAACTCATGATTTATTAGCCAAATTACCTCCTTGACCTTGCATGCAAGATAACCTAGCTCTAGCTAGAAGGTTACTCTTGTCATTTCCCCAAACCCACTCACATTAAAGTCAAATCAAGACATAAAAACAAATTAAAGAGTGATCACCACTCCATTTTTCACCCCACCACTTCACTCTCCTCTTCTTCTCCTCCCTCCCTCTCGACTTTCTCTCCCTCCCTCTCGGCCCTTCTAAAACCGAGGCCCCCATTCCCTTCTTTCTTCATTTCTTCACTCAAATAATCATCCTATAAACAAGTAATCTTACTCCCTACATGTTGTTCATGTATATCTCAAGAGTTTAGAGTAAAAAACTTATGTGTTGACTTTGCATGGTGGTGTTTTTGTTAAACTCAAAGTGAATATCCTTGATTCTTGTGAATTCAAGGCTTTCACCATGAGTTATAGTATCATAGGGCTGAGAATGGCTAGACATGAGTGTGTTGCACTTATTCAAATGTTGTTTTCACCCTTATCCATTCGGCAATGACTTGATAGGAGCCGAATGGATGGTGCTTTGGTTGCTTTGTTTCATTTTATATATTTTTGTGATAATAGCATGAAAATCTTAGTGAAATCTTGGTAAAAACCTTTACATGCTAGGTGGTCATTTAGATATAATCCATGATAGGCTTGCATGTTGAATTAAAATGAAAATTTATTTGGAAAGCATATTGTTTTGGTTTGTAAGACTCGAAGTCATGCATGCATGTAGATTTCTCTTGAATTTTGGAAGTTCTTGATCATTCGGATTGATGTTTTGTTAGTAAACCTTAATTTTAGTTAATTTAAGATATTAATTAAGAATTGTGCTTCTTAAAATGTGATGTTATTTTGTTTATATTTATCATGAAAGTTAAAGTTGTTGTCCTTGAAAACTTGATGACTTGTAATTTGTGTAATGTGATTTCCTTTGTTTCGCTATGTTGCACCTTAGGTAAGGATGATCTCCACTAAGTCTATTTTGAGTGTAAGGGAGTTATTTCAGTCTTGGAGAAAGGAGAGTCTTAGTTTCTGCAGAAAATCAGTTTTTTACCCTGAGGTTCAGAGTGTGTTTTGACCATGTCATTTTTGTGCACTTTGAGGCCCAAGCCACCATAAACTAGAACTAGGAGTATATAAAAGGTTTTAGGTGTTTGTTGGAGGTTTATAAGTCGTTTGGTTAGGTGCACGAGTGGAATAACAAAATATGTCCAGCAGGGGATAGTTTTGTTGCAACCTAGAAATAGGAAGTTTTGACCATGTCACGGGTAGGACCTCAGTAGGCCCTGTTGGGCCTTAGTTATAGGGATTGTCAGAGGAGTTTTTCCAACCATAGTTCATAGGATTTGAGTTATAACCATGTGTCGCAAGTTAGTTCAAGTCAGGGCGTTTTCTGTCCCGAAAAACAGGGGAACCATGGACTTAAAGCTTAGGCCCAAGGAGGGCCAAGCTAGGCCCTTGAGCCACATCAAGTTTGGGAGATGCCTTATGGTCAGAAGATTCTAGTCTAGAAGGTTTGGAGGTAAACTTGTAATTTAAGAGTGTCTAATGCACTCAAGAAACCATAGATGTCATTCTGAAATTTACTCCAGTGAGCACTTTCAGTTACCACATAGTTTAAGAGCACTTACGAGTGAGACCTAGGTTGAACACTATGGTTGCAAGATATTATAAATCCATTAGAGTTAAAGGCCCAAGTGAGGGTCCATATGTTTTGGATAGTTTAGTAAAGGCACATTGAGTTAGGAAGCCAAAATTTGGAGACTTTGTCTAGTCTAGCGATCAAGTGACTTAAGTTGGGGATCGAGATCATCCAAGCCTAGTGTTGCATTATGCTGTGTGTGATATTATTTGATATTAAAATATGATATGTGAGTATATGTGGCTATGTGGACTATGGTATTTATAAGGTGATTATAAATTGAGTGCATATATGCCTAAGTGCCATTTATGTTCAATTTCGGGTTGTAAATAGGTTGAGTTGGTGAGAATATATTATAATGAGGTTATTATTATTTATGTAGGATCTCGAGACGAGGGTAAACTTGCCATAAAGGTCGAGTAAAGCTTCTAGTTGCTCCTACCAGCCTGACCAGACCAGACCAGCCTTTCTCAAGGCAAGTGATTCAACCTGTTTTTCGTTTACACTGCAAATGTGTGTTAATTAGTTCATATGTTGATGCGAGTATCCTGAGTAATCTTGATATACTTGAACCGAGCGATACTTAAATCTATCTTTGTATTATATAGAAATGCCATGAACCCTCAAGTACTTATTGATATTGCAACAGTCGTATCACGCTAGTATATCAAAGTAATTGGAATGTCATGATAAGATAAAGATTTGATATAATACTAGATTGATCCTCTTGATTAACATGCTATTGATTCCTAAAATATTGACATCTCATCCTGATGCTTGAACCCCAATAGAAACTTTACTTTGATACCTAAAAGCCATATATTCTTCAAAGTTGTTCTTAATTGATTGATAACCCTTTTTCTTACCCTGAAGATTGATAATCCTGATATACTTGAGCTAAAAATCATTTCTTCATAACATAACACCCCTAGTATTCATGAAGCTTATCTTCTTGATGTTCTAGTACTTGTACCTTGTCGAAAACCATTGCTTTAAGCCTAGTTTGGCATTACTCTTTCATATTATCCAAGAGCCTTGCTAAATCTCCTTGTCAAAGTTCTTGAATATGGAAACCTTTCAATTACCCTAATATAGTGAAGTCTAGTGGATCATGGCCCTGAAATTTGGTGACATATTCCCAGTGTTTCAAAGTTGATCTATAATCCCTTGATAAAAATGCTTACTATTTAAGAGATTTTATTATAAATCGGCATCAGTTTTTGAAATGATCAAAATGTGGATTTTCAGTCCCAAAGGGGGATAAATGTTTTCTTTGAATGGTGGATCTGGACTTAGACACGAGTCCCTTCCACACTTATGTTGTAGGCTTAAAAGTTGCCTAAGGATCCCATTAATGTTTTAGAACCCTGCGAGGTTCGGGATTACTTCGCGGCTGATCACCGGCTGTAATCCGTAGCGTCATAAAATAATTTTGACTAAGTTATGATTTTGAAAATGTTTTGATTCAAGCAAATGATGCCATCACCCAAAATTTCATCTCTTGTTATTATTAGTTATATCTTCGCATTGTCATTTTTTAATTTATATCTCGATTTATGTTTCGTATCGTACTGTTTAACACTTGTTGAGCATTTGGCTCACTCCTTGCTTTACCCTGATATTACAGCTAGCAGCTATGGTTAGATTCAAGCAGACAACACGTAAGACCTGTGATGCCGATGCGTATGTCCGAGCTCAGGTAGAATAAGAGATTGTTTTGTGTGAGGACTCGATAAAAAAAATCAGTTGTAATAGATGGTAGTGTTGGGCTGTTCCAAACCCTAAACTGTAAGATCTTGGATTCGGTGATGTCTACTTCCTTTTAAATATTGTAAGAGTTATTTATTTTGTTTGTTAAGTAGGGGGTGTGACAGGTTTTGGTATCAGAGCTATGGTTTAGAGTCCCCGGACAGCCCAAATAGGTTATAGGATATAAGTATAGGTTATTGATAATATGCGAGAGAGTAGGTTAAGTAAATTTATTATTATTAATACCCCTCTTATTGGTTTGTCAGCAAAGGGTGCATTCCTCGTCATCCTCGGGGTCGGACGACACTATTGCTTTCTCCATGTATGCTGAGTTGAGGCGCGAGTTTGACATGCTTCAGGGCAAGTACGACCGACTAATAGACCGACTGAAGAACGTGTACCCAGACAACCGAAACTATGAAGGGAAGCCTAAGGAGTAGATGACTGCGAGACTTGAGACTTTGGTTCAGTACGTCATCACTAAGCTTGAGGAGATGCCATCACACCGAGACCGCACCAGCCAGTATATCATCCAGATGGTGGCGGATGAGCTCCAGAGTATTGTGAAGACACTTCGAGAGGAGAAGACTACCAAGCCCCGTTCCGATGGAGTGGAGCCTTAGTTCTTCCCATTATCTACCTTCCATGTTGTTGTATTATCAGACTTCGTAGAATTCCCAGTTGTTTCCTTTAAAAAAGCATGTTATTCCTAGAATCAGACTTTGTCCTAATCCCGATGTATTATGACTTTAAATTTTCACTTATTATGCACTATTGTTCCATTTGCTCTCCACTGTTATTTTACGCCTTTATATGCATCACCATATCTGTTTAATTTGAAACTTGACCTTATATGTAAATAAGAATACCATGCGATACCCTCGAATTATTTCATTATTCATACCTGTTTTGATATAACTCTTATTTCAGGATCATGCCACCCAAAAAGAAGAACTCAACAACCACATCCACCACAGACCCAAATATTCTTCGATTACTGGAAACCTTGCAACAACAAACCAATGTTATAGCACAACGACAACTAACTCTTCAACAATAATTTGAAAACCAAGATAACCGTGAACCATACCAACCACCTGATCCACCAGTACCACCTCAACAAGTTGTCACTTTCAAGGCTTTTCAGAATATGAATCCACCTGCATTTCATGATACCACTGATCCAGTAATAGCTAACACATGGATTAAGGAAATGAAAAGGGCTTTTAAGCTGGTACAGTTAGGAGACGATCAGAAGACGTCATATGCTACTTACTTCTTGAAGGGCAAAGTCATCTATTGGTGGGAATCTGTAAAAGATATGAAAGTAACTCAGCAAGTTTCTTGGGAAAGATTTAAGAAGTTATTTCTGGAAAAGTATTACCCTAAGTACATGCAGAATCAGATGGAGCTTAAATTTCTTGAGTTGAAGCAAGGGAACATGAATGTACTGGAGTATGAGAATAAATTCACAGAGTTGTCAAGGTTTGTGATAAAGTATACCAGCAGTGAGGAGGAAAAAACGAAGAGATTTCAACAAGGATTAGAGCCTTGGATCAGAGATAGAGTGGCTATGTTTGAGCTTGATACTTATGCGGGAGTAGTACAGAAAGCTGCTCTGATTGAGAACAATAGGATGCAGTCCAGAAAGGAAAGGGATAACAAGAAGCGAAAGGTTCCATTTTATGGAGAAAAGTTGGAAGCCGGAAATTCACAAGATCGGAATGTAAAGATGATTGGATTCCATAAGGGTGGAAATTTTCAAAAGAAAGGGAATTTGGGCAAAAGACAAGAATCGAGAGGGAACAACCAGACAAGTCAAGGGCAAGTTGGAGAAAATAGATTCCAGACACCGGAATGCAAGCATTGTGGAAGAAGGCACCCCGGAGTGTGTAATAAGCTGAGCATGACATGCTATAGGTGCAACCAGAAAGGATATTTGGCAAACGAGTGTAAGATGCCGAAGCCAGGAGTTACATGTTACAAGTGTGGAAAGACTGGACATATAGCTAGGGAGTGCAAGACAACCGGACCAGTCAAAGCTCTAATGAATGTGGCAAGTACCAGTGCAAGCGTGCCAGCCGAGGTATTGGCATTACCTCCACCACCTACAACAACTCCGCAAGCAACATCAAGGACATTCGATTTGAAAATGAAGGACGTTGTTCAGAACTCTGAGGTGATAGCAGGTACCCTTTTACTAAATAATGGCAAAGCTAAAGTATTGATTGATTCGGGAGCAACGAGATCTTTCATATCAGAAACTTTTGTTGATAAACTTCAATGTGATAAAATGATTATGAGAGAGGTAGTAAATATGGTAATTGTGAACCAAGAGAAGATTCCTGTGAATCAATTATGTCCGAAGTGTGAGATTGATATTTCGGGGCATAAGTTTTTAGCCAACTTGATACTCTTCAAGTTGGGAGAGTTCGATATAATTTTAGGTATGGATTGGTTAGGGAAGAATAACACCCATATTAATTGTAAGACCAAGAAAGTGTATTTAAAGACGAAGAGTGGAGAGAAGGTAGTATTTAAGGGACAGAGGCAAGATCAACTGTTTCTTACAATCGTTCAGGCTAAGAAGCTACTTAGAAAAGGTTGTGTGTCGTTCCTAGCATATGTAAAGGATTCAGAAAAAGGAAACCCCATCATAGAAGATATCCCCGTAGTTAACGAGTTCCCAGATGTGTTTTACAGATGAACTACCGGGCTTACAGCTAGATCGACAAATCGAGTTCGAGATCAACCTTGCTCCGGGCACAGAACCAGTTTCAAAGGCCCCATATAAGATGGCACCAGCAGAAATGAAAGAATTGGCGAGCCAACTACAAGAATTGTTGGACAAAGGAGTGATACGGCCAAGTACGTCGCCATGGGGAGCACCTGTTCTGTTTGTAAAGAAGAAAGATGGAAGTATGCGGCTATGTATAGATTATCGAGAGTTGAACAAGGTAACGATTAGGAACCGCTACCCGCTACCAAGAATAGATGACCTATTTGATCAGCTGAAGGGAGCAAAGTGCTTTTTAAAGATTGACTTGAGATCAGGATACAACCAATTAAAGATCAAGGAAGAAGATATTTCCAAGGCAACATTCAGGACCAGATACAGACATTATGAATTCTTAGTAATGCCTTTTGGATTGACTAATGCCCCGACCGCATTTATGGATCTGATGAATCGGGTATTTAAAAAGTATTTGGACAAGTTCATAGTGGTATTCATTGATGACATTCTTATTTATTCTAAGTCGGAAGAAGAACATAAGCAGAACCTATGGATAGCATTGGAGATACTCCGACAAGAGAAGTTGTATGCCAAGTTTTCCAAATGTGAGTTTTGGTTAAAGGAAGTTCAATTTTTGGGACATGTCATTGGAAATGAAGGAGTTAAAGTAGATCCGGCAAAGATTGAGGTGATTATGAGTTGGGAGAGGCCAAAGACACCTACAGAAGTGTGAAGTTTTCTAGGATTGGCAGGGTATTATAGAAGGTTTGTCAGGGATTTTTCAAAAATCGCCACGCCATTGACTAAGTTAACCAGGAAGAATCAGAAGTTCAAATGGATTGTAGAATGTGAGGATAGTTTTCAAGAGTTAAAACAGAGATTGGTAACAACTCCGGTGTTAGTACTACCAGATGACCAAGGAAACTTCATGATTTTCAGCGACGCTTCACATAAAGGATTGGGTTGTGTGCTAATGCAACGCAATAAGGTGAACGCGTATGCGTCAAGATAGTTAAAACCACATGAATTAAAGTACCCGACGCATGATTTGGAACTAGCCGCCATAGTGTTCGCACTTAAGATTTGGAGACATTACCTCTACGGAGAAAAGTGTGAAATCTACACGGATCACAAGAGTTTAAAGTACATTTTTACTCAGAAGGAGCTCAATATGAGGCAAAGGAGATGGTTGGAATTGATCAAGGACTACGATTGTTCAATAAATTATCATCCTGGAAAAGCGAATGATGTAGCCGATATTTTAAGTAGGAAGGAGAGATTGAATATGATAGCAACACCAAAAGAATTGTCTGAACAGATTAAGAGATTTGGATTGGAACTTTGTGATTGTGGAATAGTTGAAGAAGTTTGTCGTGCAATGGCTTTTCAGCCAACACTAGTGGAAAAGATAAGGAAATGTCAGGAAGAGGTAATGGAGAAAGAGAAAAATCAGCTAACTGGAGAAGAGATTGGTACTCAAAAGGATGAGCAAGGTATACTAAGGTTTTCCTCAAGAATTTGGATTCCTCATGTACCTGAATTGAAGAATGAGATCCTACAAGAAGCCCACAATTCAAGATTTTCAATCCACCCGGGAAGCACCAAGATGTATCGGGACTTAAAGCAGAACTTTTGGTGGCCAAATATGAAATGAGACGTGGCAGAATGGGTTGCAAAGTGTTATACTTGTCAGAAAGTGAAGGCAGAACATCAACGACCAAGCGGATTAATTCAGCCCCTGAAGATTCCAGAATGGAAATGGGTAAATATTGCTATGGACTTTATAGTGGGACTACCGCGAACGAAATCCGGACATGACGCTATATGGGTTATAGTTGATCGCCTTACGAAGTCGGGGCATTTCCTTCAAGTTAATGAGAAGTTGTCATTGGACAAATTGGTTCATTTGTACGTGCGTGAAATCGTACTAAGACATGGAGTACCCGTATCGATAGTTTCAGACAGAGATCCCCGATTTAACTCAAGGTTCTGGAAGCAATTTCAAGAAAGTCTTGGAACACAAAGTTGAACATGAGTACGGCGTACCACCCGCAGACTGATGGTCAGAGCGAAAGGACAATTCAAACAATCGAAGACATGTTGCGCAGTTGTGCAATCGATTTTGCAGGAAGTTGGGATGATCACTTGCCATTGATAGAATTCTCTTGCAACAACAGCTATCACTCCAGTATTGGCATGCCACCATACGAAGCTTAGTATGGACGAAAATGTAGATCACCGACAAGTTGGGATGAAGTAGGAGAAGGAAGGATTCTAGGCTCGGAATTGGTACAACAGCTGCTTGAGACAGTCAAGTTAATTCAGAGAAGGTTGCTTGCTGCTCAAGATGGACAGAGGAAGTATGCGGATCCAACGCGTAAGGATGTTCGATTCCAAGTAGGCGAAGCCATTTTGTTGAAGGTGTCACCAAGAAAAGGGTTGTATAGATTTGGCAAGAAAAGGAAGTTAGCACCTAGATATATAGGTCCTTTTGAAATTTTGAGTCAAGTGGGGAAGGTGGCCCACGAGTTAGCCTTACCACCTCAGTATCAACATGTGCATAATGTGTTTCATGTGTCGTTGCTTAAGAAGTACAATCCTGGCGCCATCCATGTGATAGAATCTGAACCTATAGAAATTCAGGCAGACCTGTCATTTGTGGAGCAACCTGTTAAATTACTCGACTGGCAAGCAAAGAGTCTTAGGAATAAGTCGGTAAAGTTAGTGAAAGTACTTTGAAGGAACCCTAAAGTCGAAGAATCAACTTGGGAGTTAGAGTCTGATATGCGTTCCCGGTATCCTCATCTGTTCTCTTAGATTCTGGGGACATAATCCCTTAAGGGGGAGAGGATGTTACGACCGGCATTTTCGTGTAATATTATTTGTGAATTTAGTATAATTTTAAAGCCGAATGCAAATATATTCAATTATTGTACGTTTGTGTGAATGAAAATTTCTGTATTTTAAATTTGCTTTATGTAGTATATGATTTTTCAAAGCAAAAGTTTATTTATTTCCTTTATTTTTGATTTATAAGGAATATTCTAAACCTTGGAGAAATTTTCTTTTAAAAGTTATTTTGTTCACAAATTTCGAACGTGGTTTTATAAAATTTCTGAAAATTCAAGTTATTTTATGATATAAATTTTATAATTTTTGAACTTGTATTTTATTTTATAAAAATAAATCTTTACAAATTTTAGTTGTAATAATTAGCAAATTACAAGGAAGTCCTTGCATGCAAACCACCCTTCTATTCTCTTCAAGGACAAAGAAGACATTTCTAAACCCACTAACTCATGATTTATTAGCCAAATTACCTCCTTGACCTTGCATGCAAGATAGCCTAACTCTAGCTAGAAGGTTACTCTTGTCATTTCCCCAAACCCACTCACATTATAGTCAAATAAAGACATAAAAACAAATCAAAGAGTGATCACCACTCCATTTTTCATCCCACCACTTCACTCTCCTCTTCTTCTCCTCCCTCCCTCTCGACTTTCTCTCCCTCCCTCTCGGCCCTTCTAAAAACCGAGGCTCCCATTCCCTTCTTTCTTCATTTCTTCACTCAAATAATCATCCTATAAACAAGTAATCTTACTCCCTACATGTTGTTCATGTATATCTCAAGAGTTTAGAGTAGAAAACTTATGTGTTGACTTTGCATGGTGGTGTTTTTGTTAAACTCAAAGTGAATATCCTTGATTCTTGTGAATTCAAGGCTTTCACCATGAGTTATAGTTACATAGGGCTGAGAATGGCTAGACATGAGTGTGTTGCACTTATGCAAATGTTGTTTTCATCCTAATCCATTCGGCCATGACTTGATAGTAGCCGAATGGATGGTGCTTTGGTTGCTTTGTTTCATTTTGTGTATTTTTGTGATAATAGCATGAAAATCTTAGTGAAATCTTGGTAAAAACCTTTGCATGCTAGGTGGTCATTTAGATATAATCCATGATAGGCTTGCATGTTGAATTAAAATGAAAATTTATTTAGAAAGCATGTTGTTTTGGTTTGTAAGACTCGAAGTCATGCATGCATGTAGATTTCTCTTGAATTTTGGAAGTTCTTGATCATTCGGTTTGATATTTTATTAGTAAACCTTAATTTTAGTTAAGTTAAGATATTAATTAAGAATTGTGCTTCTTAAAATGTGATGTTATTTCATTTATATTTATCATGAAAGTTAAAGTTGTTGTCCTTGAAAACTTGATGAATTGTAATTTGTGTAATGTGATTTCCTTTATTTTGCTATGTTGCACCTTAGATAAGGATGATCTCCACTAAGCCTATTTTGAGTGTAAGGGAGTTAGTTCAGTAGATCACCATAGTTAAGTTATTGTTTGGGTATTTTGGTTGTTGGTGGTTGGGTTTGTTAAGTGAGAACCTTGGAGAAAGGAGAGTCTTAGTTTCTGCAGAAAATCAGTTTGGTAACCTGAGGTTTAGAGTGAGTTTTGACCATGTCATTGTTGTGCACTTTGAGGCCCAAGCCACCAGAAGCTAGAACTAGGAGTATATAAAAGGTTTTAGGTGTTTGTTGGAGGTTTATAAGTCGTTTGGTTAAGTGCACGAGTGGAATCACAAAATCTGTCCAGCAGGGGACAGTTTTGTTACAACCTAGAAATAGGAAGTTTTGAACATGTCACGGGTAGGCCCTCATTAGGCCCTATTGGGCCTTAGTTAGAGGGAGTGTCAGAGGAGTTTTTCCAACCATAGTTCATAGGATTTGAGTTAGAACCATGTGTCGCAAGTTAGTTGAAGTCAGGGCGTTTTCCGCCCAGAAAAACAGGGGAACCATGGACTTAAAGCTTAGGGCCAAGGAGGCCCAAGCTAGGCCCTTGAGCCACATCAAGTTTGGGAGATTCCTTATGGTCAGAAGAATCTAGTGTAGAAGTTTTGGAGGTAAACCTGTAATTTAAGAGTGTCTAATGCACTCAAGAAACCATAGATGTCATTCTGAAATTTACTCCAGTGAGCACTGTAACTTACTCAAGAAACCATAGGGTCAATAGGTTTTGGATAGTTTATTAAAGGCACATCGAGTTAGGAAGCCAAAATTTGGAGACTTTGTCTAGTTTAGCGATCAAGTGACTTAAGTTGGGGATCGAGATCATCCAAGCCTAGTGTTGCATTATGGTGTGTGTGATATTATTTGATATTAAAATATGATATGTGAGTATATGTGGCTATGTGGACTATGGTATTTATAAGGTGATTATAAATTGAGTGCATATAGGCCTAAGTGCCATTTGTGTTCAATTTCGGGTTGTAAATAGATTGAGTTGGTGAGAATATATTATAATGAGGTTATTATTATTTATGTAGGATCTCGAGACGAGGGTAAACTTGCCATAAAGGTCGAGTAAAGCTTCCAGTTGCTCCTACCTGCCTGACCAGACCAGCCTTTCTCAAGGTAAGTGATTCAACCTGTTTTTCGTTTACACTGCAAATGTGTGTTAATTAGTTCATATGTTGATGCGAGTATCCTGAGTAATCTTGATATACTTGAACCGAGGGATACTTAAATTTATCTTTGTATTATATAGAAATGCCATGAACCCTCAAGTATTTATTGATATTGCAACAGTCGTATCACGCTAGTATATCAAAGTAATTGGAATGTCATGATAAGATAAAGATTTGATATAATACTAGATTGATCCTCTTGATTAACATGCTATTGATTCCTAAAATATTGACATCTCACCCTGATGCTTGAACCCCAATAGAAACTTTACCTTGATACCTAAAAGCCATATATTCTTCAAAGTTGTTCTTAATTGATTGATAACCCTTTTTCTTACCCTGAAGATTGATAATCCTGATATACCTTGAGCTAAAAGTCATTTCTTCATAACTTAACACCCCTAGTATTCATGAAGCTTATCTTGTTGATGTTCTAGTACTTGTACCTTGTCGAAAACCATTGCTTTAAGCCTAGTTTGGCATTACTCTTTCATATTATCCAAGAGCCTTGCTAAATCTCCTTGTCAAAGTTCTTCAATATGGAAACCTTTTAATTACCCTAATATAGTGAAGTCTAGTGGATCATGGCCCTGAAATTTGGTGACATATTCCCAGTGTTTCAAAGTTGATCTATAATCCCTTGATAAAAATGCTTACTATTTAAGAGATTTTATTATAAATCGGCATCAGTTTTTGAAATGATCAAAATGTGGATTTTCGGTCCCATAGGGGGGTAAATGTTTTCTTTGAATGCTGGATCTGGACTGAGATGCGAGTCCCTTCCACACTTATGTTGTAGGCTTAAAAATTGCCTAGGGATCCCATTAATGATTTAGAACCCAGCGAGGTTCGGGATTACTTCGCGGCTGATCATCGGCTGTAACCTGTAGCGTCATAAAATAATTTTGACTAAGTTATGATTTTGAAAATGTTTTGATTCAAGCAAATGATGCCATCACCCAAAATTTCATCTCTTGTTATTATTAGTTATATCTTCGCATTGTCTTTCTTTAATTTATATCTCGATTTATGTTTCGTATCGTACCGTTTAGCACTTATTGAACATTTGGCTCACTCCTTGCTTTACCCTGATATTACAGCTAGCAGCTATGGTTAGATTCAAGTAGACCGCACGTAAGACCTGTGACGCCGATGCGTATGTCTGAGCTCAGGTAGAATAAGAGATAGTTTTGTGTGAGGACTCGATAAAAAAAATCAGTTGTAATAGATGGTAGTGTTGGGCTGTTCCAATCCCTAAACTGTAAGATCTTGGATTCAGTTATGTCTACTTCCTTTTAAATATTGTAATAGTTATTTATTTTGTTGGTTAAGTAGGGGGTGTGATAATGATCATTGTCATAAATATGCACCGATTGTTCGATAGTCCCCTGAGATGCTGACTTCCATCTATTCACCCATTCAATTTTCCATGTGGGGAACGGATATACTTCGGCCTTTTCCCATGGCCGCTGCACAAATGAAGTTCTCGATTGTAGCTATAGATTATTTTAATAAGTGGATTGAAGCTAAACCTTTAGCCAAGATCACAACCAAGCAAGTAGAACAATTCCTGTGGGAAAATATCATGTGCAGATATGGAATCCCTCGTATCGTGGTCACCGATAATGGAACACAGTTTAACAATGAAGAGCTCAAGAAGTATTGTGAGGAGAATGAAATCGAGTTGCGGTTTATCTCTGTATCTCATCCACAAGCCAATGGGAAAGCGGAAGTGGAAAATCATATAATTATAATTGGGATGAAGAAGAGGATTGAAAAATCCAGGAATAATTGGGTGGATGAAATACCTCCAATACTTTGGGCTTACAGGACTACTTGTAGAGTCACTACCAGAGAAACTCCCTTCATGTTAGCATATAGGGCAGAGGCAGTTGTTCCTGTAGAAATATCGCACTCATCTCCCAGAATCCAAGCATACAATGCTAAAGAAAATAAGGAAGGGCAACGATTAGCCCTGGACTTAATAGATGAAGTACGAGATGCGGCACACTCAAAGATTGTGGAATATCAGAAGGAATCTTTTTACTACAACCTTAGGGTGAAAGAGAAATTCTTCAAGCAAGTAAATTTGGTCCTAAGGAAGGTGGAAGCTTCTGGAGTAAGGAAGAAAGGAAAGCTCTCCCTAAATTGGGAAGGGCCATACAAGGTCAAGAGCGTTCAAGGAAGAGGATCTTACAAATTGGAGACCATGGACGGAGAAGAAGTACCTCGGACTTGGCATGCTCAAAATCTGAATATTTACTACATATAGGTCGAACTTATTACGGTAGTAACAAGGTTCAAAAGCACCATGAAGCTTTGTTTTCTTAGGGTTTTATATCTTGGTTTTAGTAGGATTTATATTCTAGTTTGTGACTATTAAGGGTTGAACCCATTTTATATAAGGTTTGGGAAAACCAGTTATATATTCTTAAGTTGAAATTATTTCAAAGTTTGAAGAGCCAAGTTATGGTTGTGCTTTGTTTACTTAGCAAAATTCGTGCCTTGATTACAAAAGGAATTCAGAAATTCTTATATGATAGGAATGCCATGAGCAGCATTTACAAGTTTGTCATATCTATCTGTTTTTCAGTCTTGTTTTCATACATGACTTTTAGGACTGTGTAGTTGAAGTTGTTAATCATCCTCCTTCAAAGAATAACACTTCCAAAGTGCTAAGAAACTTAAAGGGAAGGCTATGAAAAAGCAAGGAAAATAGCATAAATAAACCCCGAAGGGTAATGAGTTCAAAGTACAATAAGTTAATACATAGAAAGCCATGATGGGCTAATAAGAAAAGGAAACCAATTTAGATCCTTAAACAAATCATCGTCATCGTTCCCCCCATCAGTGGTGGTAAGAGGGAGAACGGGTTCGTCTTCCATCAGAGTAACATCCCGGGAAGGAGAAGCTGAGGCATCAGCAGAAGTAGTAAGAATGGGAGAAGGAGGAAGACCCTCGAGAGGAGACCCTTGCCCTGGGATAGAAGGAACTGGATATGCAGCAAGAGTCACCTCCGGAATCTTTTTCCCAATCTCTCCCACTATCTGATCCCAGCAAGTGGCAAAAGTCTCAGGAAAGTTAGCATCATACTCAGCATTCAAGACTTCCTGAAAGTCCCGAGATGCCTTGTAGTATCTATCACTTCAGCTCGACCCCTCTGAGCCTCCAACTCCAGCCTATGAACCTTCTCCTTCTCCTTCTCCTCAGCTAACTCCCTCTCCACCTCCCTGAAATGAGTAAAGTTGGCCTTTGAAACCTTGAAATACCTGTCCCTATCCCTCTCGGTGATAGTCAGGTTAGCCCTCACTTCCTTCAGGTTATGAAGAGCAGCCTGAAGGTAAGTGTTCATCCGTAAAAGCATATCATAGCACAATAACCTGAATATGAAAAGCAAGGTGAAGGAAAGGAATACTAAAAAAAGGAAGTACAAACTTACCGAAGCCACTATCTGGGAATCAAGGCGCTCAATCTGGAGGTCATTAAAAGACTCCACTATCTCAGCCCGGTCTCCTGGTGTCACCACGCGCTCAGACCATATAGAAGCCGCCTCAGAGTTCCCCATGACCGTATCCCTTCTCTGTAGGCCCCAGGTCACAGTGAAGGGAGATGTATCCTCATCAAGGGTAAGAGGCCTCTCGGATAAAAAAGTGGGAACGCGTCCTTAACTGTGACCGAAGGACCGTCACCAATCCTTATCCACTTATCGCGTTGAGTCTCTACTACAGAGCCCCTAAAAGCACGGGACTCCCTTTTCTTAAAAATTGAGTCCAAAGTTGCCTTAGTTAAAAAAATACGACTATATAAGAAAAATGATAAAAGATGCAAATGAACAACAAAGTTAAAAAAGGGAAAAGAGATACCCTCGGGACCCAGGTCGCTTAGACATAAATTTTGCAAATTGCCCTCCGAAAGGATGAGAGCACAGTAGTGCAAGTTATCAGCTGTTATGGCCTTGATATTCGCATCTTCATCTATCCCCAATTTTAAATCTCTTAAAGAGCCGTCTACACTTTTTAAGAAATTGGGCCTGAAAAAATGGTCCCAGCCCTCCTCGGCATCCAAATATACATAAAACCACTCACCCTTCCAAGTTGGATACGAGTCGAAGTTGGTGCCAGAAATGAAACAAGAACGGGCCAGGGAACTATGGACTATTTTGACCCATCCTTGGTCCTCAGAAAGCATTTACAAATTTAAATAAATAACGAAAAACACAAATATTGGGCTCAAAACCGTCTTTACGAGATAGGGCCATGTAATAGTGAATGAAACTCCAGGAGTTAGGAGTGAGTTGGGTTGGACATACACGGGCCTCAGCTAAAATACAAAAAACAAAAGGATGTGGGGGAAGACGAAAACCAGCATAAAAAGTTTCTTTATACAGACCGATGGCCCCACTTTGGGGTAGCAAGCCCTATCATTTGGGCCTGGGGCCTCAGCCATATTACGAGCAGAAATGCCAAACAAACGAGCTATGGTACCTACATTTTCATAATCATACCTAGAAGGGTAGTTATATGAATCTAAATGGAGCATTTTAGGAAAATCTTCACCAAATTCTGTTAAAAGGTCCCTAAGAGAAATAACGGAAGCACGAACTAGGGTTTTTTTACCACAATGGCCATGGACGGGCAGGGAGCGGCGTGAGGAGGCTGAGAAAAGGAAGAGTTAGAATCTGCCATTGATATTCTTGCGAAGAGTGCTTAAAAACCCCAAATCCCTTGAAGGCTGGGAAGGAGATGAAGATTCAAACAGAATCTTCAAAGAGAACCCAGAAGACAGTGAATACTACGATGGCAAAAGAAGCCAGAAATCACTTTGTTGTGGCAAAGAAAGAGAGAAAGTATTGAAAAGAAAAAATTGCAAAGGGAATTTTTTATGGAAGTAAAGTGTGAGAAATGAAATCACACTCTAGTCCTTATATAGCCCTCAATGAGGGAACTCAACCGTTGTTGGACCAAAATAATTTGGGCTTGTCAAATCACAAAGGGCAGGAAGCCCATAAAATTTAAAATTTGGAATATTCTACCAAATTCGAGAGTACTCCAGAATGTTCTCTACAAAAAATACAAGAGCCTGTAAGTAACTAATATCCTGAATTTTTAAAAACTCACAAAAAGTGATAAGATCATGTAACCACGCCTAGAAGACATCATTCCTAGGCGTGGTACCAAATATGTCTCCTAGGCGGGGGTGACCCACGCCTGAGATGATTGAAGGTGTGAACACCAACAACGTCTAGGAAGCAATATTCCTTGGCATTGTTAGAAATATGTCTCCTAGGCGGGGGTAACCCACGCCTAGGATGATTGTGGCTATGAACACTAATATTGTCTGGGAAGCAATATTCTTGGGCATTGTTAGCAACATGTCTCCTAGGCGGGGGTGACCCATGCCTAGGAATTATGGAAGAAAGAAAACCAACAACGTTCAGGAGACAATATTCCTGGGTGTTGTTAGCAACATGTCTCCTAGGCGGGGTGACCTACGCCTAGGAATTATGGAAGAAAGGAAACCAAAAACGTTTAGGAGAAAATATTCCTGGGCGTTGTTGGCAACATATCTTCTAGGCGGGGGTGACTCACGCCTAGGAAGTATGGAGGAAGGGAAGTTAACAATGCCTAGGACACAATGTTCCTAGGCGTTGTTGGTAATATGTCTCCTAGGCGGGGGTGACCCACGCCTAGGATGCATGGAACCTTAAAAAGCCTATTTTTTATTATTTAATAAATCAAAAAATGGGCTAAAAATGGAAAATAGCTGAAAATTCCCAAAAATAAGGAAAAATAATCAAAAAATCCCGAAAATTTAGGAAAATTAGAATATATTCTTGAAAAATTAAGGAAAAATACATGTGAGTACCGTAATATTCTTGAAAAATTAAGGAAAAAACTTGAAAAATACCATGACGTACCAAAAAATTCCTAGAAAAATAGGGAAGCCCATTGGGATAAAATCCAAATGGAAAATAATTACAAAAGTGTAGGTCACTCCACGCTTTACGATAAAAATGATCGCTAGAAAAGGTATAAACTTTAACTTGTGCGAAATCTTTGCTAGGTTTCGCAAAAGTTGGGGGGCAAATGATGTGGGACTGAAATTATCCTAAAAGAATAATTAATGTTGAATTAATTAGACCCGATATGATCCAATAACAAAGCCCAATTAATGAGGCCTAGAGTGTGGCGCCCTCTAAACCCGGGTCAGAAGTTTGGGGTCCACGACACACACACACCATATAAATAAACCTGCTTATAACAATAAATAAGGATAATAATATGTAGTGACCTTACTTACCTCCATCCACCGATCGCAACAGGTTAAAGTATGCTCACAAGCCATAAACACACACTTATATTACAAACATCCAAATCCCAACTATTTAAACTTACAACTGAATATTAAACATTTTTACAAACTTCCAAACTTAAACTAAAACACAATTCTTCATCTAGCTTATTCTGCTCAACCTTGAATCCTAGCTCGTACACTTTATTGAGGATCCTCGCTACCAACAGGTTCCTTCTTAACTGAAAAAAAATATAAACAGAATAATAATCATGTGAAATGGTTTAAGGTATCAAGTTTATCAAAAGCAATGATTAGAATTGGATATTTAATTTTCATTTTAAAAACCAAGGTTATGTTGTTGATCAGTCACGCACTGACCCCGAGCAAGGCACACGGCTCTACTCTAATTACTGGATCCAAGGTACACATTGGCCTAATATGATCACCAATCTGTTCCTACCACGAATCTGGTCCCCATTTTATAAAAAATCCAATTCTATAACAATAACAGAATAAACAATGCAAAACAATAACAGAATCATAAACAACATTGATTTTCAAGCATAAGGTTAATTGTAATCATTACAAGGGAATTTCAAGGTGCGTACAAGGATTGGCTATTAGCTTGTAAATGAATCAGATAAAAGAAGAATCAAAGTCTTGTGGTTATAAGGTTTAGGGTACGGTGATGCAAAGCACTTGTAAAATAAAATAGAACTATTCAATTACTTGCAATATATCACATTAAATTCGGAAATACATGCCTTATCTTGTCTCATTATCTCTTCACTGGCTTTCGATCACTAGCTCTTATTCACCGACTACTTGCTTCCCTTTCCTACACTTCGCTTCTTCTGCTTAGACATCACAAGCGTCTATTAATACTCATTCTCGCTTGATTTTATTCGTTATAAGTTTCTGTCTAAACTTCGTTTTACACAAATCCGAATTACGGATTGAAAGTTATGATTAAAATAGTCAAACAATGCACATATACCCATATAACACATCAATCGGATCACATATAGAACATGACATGTAATATATCTGATGAAAATACTTTTGAAAATGATTTTTCGGATATTTAATACGAATTTTTGAATATTTTTCGGAATTAAAATGGGCCGTTGAATAATTTTAAAACAAATAACAGGGTTCAATTGCCCGAATCTGGCTTTAAAATCATTTTATAATAATTATCGAGCCTTAAAAACAATTTAAAATAGTAGTTTAAAGCTCTAAACTATTTTTCGGAATTTTTAAATCAAAATAAATAATTAAATCTAATTAAATAATCAATTAAAATTAATTAATATTTAATTAATTAAATCAATTAATCAATTAATATTCGAATTAATTGATCAATTAACTAATTAATTATCAACTAAAATTAATTAACTAATTAATTCATATTTATTTTTGAATTAAAAATAATTTTTTGGAATTAAAATAATAATTTTTAGAATTTTTAATAATTAAAAACGAATTTCTGTAATTAAAATAAATAGAAAATATGATTTTTAAATATTTTTAAAACATGAATCCTAAATTTGCAAACTCTGGAAAGTTCAGGGACTGAACTCCATCTTCTACAGAACTATAGGTACTAAACTGTAATTTTATAGGGCTCGCCAGAAAAAGGATCGGGGATCGCCAAAGAACACGATTTCGGCATCCTCACACCACCAGGAGCTCCAGATCACATCTATAATTAATAAGGAACACAACCATGCAATCAAATCACATCAATAACCCCTGAGTTGGCCAGAAAAGCTCGAAGAAAACAGGCCGAACAGCGAGTTCTTTTTTGCTCCGGCCAGCTCGATTTCGGTATCGTCTGTTGACGAGACCACCACCAATTGATTCCTCTTTTCAAGCTCTACAAATCCATCCCAACTAATCAATCTAATAAGCCCTAGAACAGAAACCCCCAATTTCAATTGAAAACATTCATACAGGTTATAAACCCTAATTTTGAAATTCGAAACTAAAACACAGATTTGAACATGTTATTGAACTCCAAATCAGTCATATAATATACCAAAATGATGAGGAAGAAAAGATCTACAACATGCAAGCATCAAAATATTCAAACAACATCTCGAATAAAAATTCATAATTTAATTCAAAATAATTTGAAATTAAATAAAAATTAGAAAAATAACCTTTGATTCTCCAGTAATATGAAGCACAGATTCTGAAAGTAGGTTTCAAGAGCTTTGATTTGAGTAGTCGAGCTTCTCAATAGGACTTCGATAACGCCTTGAAATTAGGGTTTGATTCTTAAAACTTATATGAATATAATGTTTTTCTCTGGAAATTATATAATTTACTGACTGCAAATGATCTTCTGTACAAAATAAGATACGGTAAAGGTTATTTATATTTACGGAATATTGGTATCCCGTTGGATCATATCGGATATAAAATATTACGTTTATTTGATAAAACAGATCCAAAATGGTACCGGTTTTAGGATAATTCTCCAAATCCATACATTTTGTAAATACATACTTGGTCTCAGCGCTTTGGTTACACGTATTACGAGAAGATAATAAAATAGTTTAATCAAAATATCTCGTTTCTCGAAAGCACGGGTTTTATCGATTTACCGAAACGAATATTGTATCAAAAATTTTGCATCGGGACCCGCACAAGAAAAACCGTACTCCGGATCGAAAAAGTCAAAACATGGAAAATGCTCGGAATATTGCAATTAGGTTATAAAGGAGTTTTCCCTAGACTTCCAGGTTGTAAAAACGTAAAAACGGTTGAAGTCGGATGGTTCCCGATTATATAAAATAGTTTTTAAATACTCGGAAAAATAGTTTATTAAATCCATAAAGCTTTTATTAAGTCATATAGCAACATAAAATTAGTATAAAATATTACAATTATCTATACTTTATTTTGGACATATAAAAATTAAAATACTCAAATTTTATCATATTTAAATATCCAAACACATACCACTTAACATATAATTCACATAATAATCACAGAATAAATACAGAATACTTCAAAATCTACCCTGCCGACACGCTTCAAAATCTCAAAAGGTCCGACGTATCTAGGACTCAGCTTTCCTTTCTTTCCAAATCTCATCAATCCTTTCCATGGCGATACTTTTAACAATACTAAATCTCCCCCTTCAAATTCCATATCCTTTTTTGTTTGATCTGCATACTTTCTCTGACGGTCTTGGGCTGTAATTAACCTTTTTTGAATAACTTCAACAACTTCTTTCTTCTGTTACATTAATTCGGGTCCAAGTATCTTACGTTCTCCTACTTCATCCCAATATACTGGGTGATCGACATTTACGTCCATAAAGAGCTTCATAGGGTGGCATCCCAATGCTAGCATGGTAACTGTTGTTGTAAGAAAATTCTACTAAAGGTAAATACTCATCCCAACTTCCTTTGAAATCAATAGCACAAACGCGTAACATGTCCTCAATTGTCCAAATCGTTCTTTCACTTTGACCGTCTGTTTGTGGATGGTAAGATGTACTCATATTCAATCTGGTTCCCAGCCATTCTTGAAAACTTCCCCAAAATCTTGAATTAAATCTTGGATCTCGATCAGATACAATAGTCACAGGGACTCCATGACGAACTAGTATCTCCTTCAGATACATGTGAACCAACTTGTCTAGTGGAAACCTTTCATTTATAGGCAGAAAATGAGCTGGATTGATAAGTTTGTCCATGTTAAGAATATGTTGTGTACTTGATGATAACTTGAACAAAATACTTAGTAGATTTTATGTTATGACCGGCATTTTCGTGTAATATTATTTGTGAATTTGGTATAATTTTAAAGCTGAATGCAAATATATTCAATTATTGTACGTTTGTGTGACTAAAAATTTCTGTATTTTAAATTTGCTTTATGTAGTATATGATTTTCAAAGCAAAAGTTTATTTACTTCCTTTATTTTTTATTTATAAGGAATATTCTAAACCTTGGAGAAATTTTCTTTTAAAAGTTATTTTGTTCACAAATTTCGAAAGTGATTTTATAAAATTTCTGAAAATCCAAGTTATTTTATGGTATAAATTTTATAATTTTTGAACTTGTATTTTATTTTATAAAAATAAATCTTTACAAATTTTAGTTGTAATAATTAGCAAATTCCAAGGAAGCCCTTGCATACAAACCACCCTTCTATTCTCTTCAAGGACAAACAAGACATTTCTAAACCCACTAACTCATGATTTATTAGCCAAATTACCTCCTTGACCTTGCATGCAAGATAGCCTAACTCTAGCTAGAAGGTTACTCTTGTCATTTCCCAAACCCACTCAAATTATAGTCAAATCAAGACATAAAAACAAATCAAAGAGTGACCACCACTCCACTTTCACCCCACCACTTCACTCTCCTCTTCTTCTCCTCCCTCCCTCTCGGTTTTCTCTCCCTCCCTCTCGGCCCTTCTAAAACCGAGGCCCCCATTCCCTTCTTTCTTCATTTCTTCACTCAAATAATCATCCTATAAACAAGTAATCTTACTCCCTACATGTTGTTCATGTATATCTGTTACGACCGGTATTTTCGTGTAATATTATTTGTGAATTTGGTGCAATTTTAAAGCCGAATGCCAATATATTCAATTATTGTATGCTTGTGTGAATGAAAATTTCTGCGTCCTAAATTTGCTTTATGTGGTATATGATTTTTCAAAGCAAAATTTTATTTATTTCTTTTATTTTTGATTTATAAGGAATATTCTAAACCTTGAATAAATTTCATTTTAAAAGTTATTTTGTTCACAAATTTTAAAAGTGGTTTTATAAAATTTCTAAAAAACCAAGTTATTTTATGGTATAAATTTTATAATTTTTGAACTTGTATTTTATTTAATAAAAATAAATCTTTATAAATTTTAGTTGTGATAATTAGCAAATTACAAGGAAGCCCTTGAATGCAAACCACCCTTCTATTCTTTTCAAGGACAAAGAGGACATTTCCAAACCCACTAACTCATGAATTATTAGCCAAATTACCTTCTTGACCTTGCATGCAAGATAGCCTAACTCTAGCTAGAAGGATACCCTTGTCATTTCTCAAACCCACTCACATTATAGTCAAATCAAGACATAAAAAAAAATCAAGGAAGTGATCACCACTTCACTTCACCCCACCACTTCACTCTCCTCTTCTTCGTCCCCCTCCCTCTCGGCTTTCTCCCCCTCCCCTCTCGGCAATTCCAAAAACCGAGCCCCATCCCCTTATTTCTTCATTTCTTCACTCAAACAATCATCCTATAATCAAGTAATCTTACTCCTTACATGTTGTTCTTGTATATCTTAAGAGTTTAGAGTAGAAAACTTATGTGTTGACCTTGCATGGTAGTGTTTTTGTTAAACTCCAAGTGAATATCCTTGATTCTTGTGAATTCAAGGTTTTCGCCATGAGTTATAGTATCAAAAGGTTGAGAATGGCTAGACATGAGTATGCTACACTCATGCAAATGTTGTTTTCACCCTAATCCATTCGGCCATGACTTGATAGGAGCCGAATGGATGGTGTTTTGGTTGCCTTGTTTCATTTTGTGTGTTTTTGTAATGATAACATGAAAATCTTAGTGAAATCTTGGTAAAAACCTTTGCATGCTAGGTGGTCATTTAGATATAATCCATGATAGGCTTGCATGTTGAATTAAAATGAAAATTTATTTGGAAAGCATGTTGTTGTGGTTTGTAAGACTCGAAGTCATGCATGCATGTAGATTACTCTTGAAAATTTTGGAAGTTCTTGATCATTCAGATGGTTATTTTGTTACTGAACCTTAATGTTGGTTAAATTAAGAATTGTACTTCTTAAGATGTGATTTTATTTCGTTTATATTTATCATGAAGGTTAAAATTTTTATCCTTGAAAATATGATGACTTGTAATTTGTGTAATGTGGATTTCTTTGTTTTGTTATGTTGCACCCTAGGTAAGGATGGTCTCCACTAAGACTATTTTGAGTGTAAGGGAGTTATTTCAGTAGATCACCATAGTTAAGTCATGGTTTGGGTATTTGGGTTGTTGGTGGTTGAGTTTGTTAAGTGAGAACCTTGGAGAAAGGAGAGTCTTAGTTTCTGCACAAAATCAGTTTAGTACCCTGAGGTTTAGAGTGAGTTTTGCCATGTCATTATTGTGCACTTTGAGGCCCAAGCCACCAGAAGCTAGAATTGGGAGTATATAAAAGGTTTTAGGTGTTTGTTGGAGGTTTAAAGGTCATTTGGTTAGGTGCACGAGTGGAATCATAAAATCTGTCCAACAGGGGACAGTTTTGTTGCAACTTAGAAATAGGAAGTTTTGACCATGTCATGGGTAGGCCCTCCTTAGGACCTGTTGGGCCTTAGTTAGAGGGAGTGTCAGAGAAGATTTTACAACCATAGTTCATAGGATATGAGTTAGAACCATGTGTCACAAGTTAGTTCAAGTCAGGGCGTTTTCTGCCCAGAAAAACAGGGGAACCATGGACTTTGACCTTAGGCCCAAGGAGGCCCAAGCTAGGCCCTTGAGCCACATCAAGTTTGGGAGATGCCTTATGGTCAGAAGAGTCTAGTTTAGAAGTTTTGGAGGTAAACTTGTATTTAAGAGTGTCTAATGCGCTCAAGAAACCATAGATGTCATTCTGAAATTTACTCCAGTGAGCACTTTCACTTACCACATAGTTTTAGAGCACTTATGAGTGAGACCTAGGTTGACAATTATGGTTGCAAGATAGTATAAAGTCATTAGAGTAAAAGGCCCAAGTGAGGGTCAATAGGTTTTGGATAGTTTAGCAAAGGCACATCGAGTTAGGAGGCCAAAATTTGGAGACTTTGTCTAGTTTAGCGATCAAGTGACTTAAGTTGTGGGTCGAGATCATTCAAGACAAGTGTGCATTATGGTATGTGTGATATTATTTGATATTAAAATATGATATGTGAGTATATGTGGCTATGTGTACTGTTATATTTATAAGGTGAATATAAATTACGTGCATATAGGCCTAAGTGCCCTTTATGTTGTAAATAGTAATGAGTTGGTGAGAATATATTATAATGAGGATATTATTATTTATGTAGGATCTCGAGACGAGGGTAAACTTGCCATAAAAGTCGAGTAAAGCTTCCAGTTGCTCCTACCAGCCAGACGAGACCACCCTTTCTCAAGGCAAGTGATTCAACTTGTTTTTCGTTTACACTGCAAATGTGTGTTAATTAGTTCATATATTGATGCGAGTATCCTGAGTAATCTTGATATACTAGAACCAAGTGATTCTTAAGTCTATCTTCGTATTATTTAAAAATTCCATGAACCCTCAATTTCATATTGCAAGTAGATTGAAGGTCGTATTATGCTAGTACATCAAAGTAATTGGAATGCCATGATAAAAATAAAGATTTGTTATAATTCTTGTTTGATCCTCTTGATCAACATACTATTGATTCCTAAAATCTTGACATCTCACCCTAATGCTTGAACCCCAATAGAAACCTTACCCTGATACTTAAAAACCAGATATTCTTTGGAGTTGTTCATGATTGTTTGATAACCCTGTCCTTACCCTAAAGTTTGACATCCTGATATACCTTAAGCTAATGATCACTTTATTTATACCTTAACCCTTGATGCTTATCTTCTTGATGTTATAATACCTATACCTTGTCTACAATCCTTGCTTTAAGCCTAGTTCGGCATTATTCTTTCATATTATCCAATATCCTTGCTAGAACACCTTGTCAAAGTACTTGTATATGGAAACTTTTCAATTACCCTAATAAAGTAAAGTCTAGTGGATCATGGCCCTGGCATTTTGTGACATATTTCCAGTGTTCAAATTTGATCTATAATCCCTTGATAATATGTTTACTGTTTAAGAGATTTTATTATCAATCGACATCAATTTTTGAAATGATTAAAATGTGGATTTTCAATCCCAAAGGGGGATAAATGTTTTCTTGAATAGTGCATCTGGATTGAGAAGCGAGTCCTTTCCACATTTATATTGTAGGCTTAAAAGTTGCCTGGGGATCCCATTAATGTTTTAGAACCCAGCGAGGTTCGGGATTACTTCGCGGCTGATCACCGGCTGTAATCCGTAGCGTCATAAAATGATTTTGTTTAAGTTATGATTTTGAAAATGTTTTGATTCAAGCAAATGATGCCATCACCTAAATTTTTATCTCTTGTTAGTAATGGTTATGTCTTCACATTGTCATTCTTTTATATATATCTCGATTTATGCTTGTACAATCTTGTCTAGCACTTGTTGAGCATTTGGCTCACTCCTTGCTTTACCCTGATATTACAGCTAGCAGCTATGGTTAGATTCAAGCAGACAGCACGTAAGACCTGTGACGCCGATGCGTATTTCCAAGCTCAGGTAGAATAATAGATAGGTTTGTGTGAGGACTCGATATTAAAATCAATTGTAATAGATGGTAGTGTTGGGCTGTTCCAAACCCTAAACTGTAAGATCTTGGATTCCGTTAAGATTACTTTCTTTGAAATATTATAGTAGTTATATTTATTTTGTTTGTTAAGTTGGGGGTGTGACAATATCTCAAGAGTTTAGAGTAGAAAACTTATGTGTTGACTTTGCATGGTGGTGTTTTTGTTAAACTCAAAGTGAATATCCTTGATTCTTGTGAATTCAAGGCTTTCACCATGAGTTATAGTATCATAGGGCTGAGAATGGCTAGACATGAGTGTGTTGCACTTATGCAAATGTTGTTTTCCCCCTAATCCATTCGGCCATGACTTGATAGGAGCCAAATGGATGGAGCTTTGGTTGCTTTGTTTCATTTTGTGTATTTTTGTGATAATAGCATGAAAATCTTAGTGAAATCTTGGTAAAAACGTTTGCATGCTAGGTGGTCATTTAGATATAATCCATGATAGGCTTGCATGTTGAATTAAAATGAAAATTTATTTGGAAAGCATGTTGTTTTGGTTTGTAAGACTCGAAGTCATGCATGCATGTAGATTTCTCTTGAATTTTGGAAGTTCTATATCATTCGGATTTATATTTTGTTAGTAAACCTTAATTTTAGTTAAGTTAAGATATTAATTAAGAATTGTGCTTCTTAAAGTATGATGTTATTTCATTTATATTTATCATGAAAGTTAAAGTTGTTGTCCTTGAAAACTTGATGACTTGTAATTTGTGTAATGTGATTTCCTTTGTTTTGCTATGTTGCACCTTAGGTAAGGATGATCTCCACTAAGCCTATTTTGAGTGCAAAGGAGTTAGTTCAGTAGATCACCATAGTTAAGTTATGGTTTGGGTATTTTGGTTGTTGGTGGTTGGGTTTGTTAAGTGAGAACCTTGGAGAAAGGAGAGTCTTAGTTTCTGCAGAAAATCAGTTTGGTACCCTGAGGTTTAGAGTGAGTTTTGACCATGTCATTATATTGCACTTTGAGGCCCAAGCCACCAGAAGCTAGTAATAGGAGTATATAAAAGGTTTTAGGTGTTTGTTGGAGGTTTATAAGTCGTTTGGTTAGGTGCACAAGTGGTATCACAAAATCTGTCCAGCATGGGACAGTTTTGTTGGAACCTAGAAATAGGAAGTTTTGACCATGTCACAGGTAGGCCCTCATTAGGCCCTGTTGGGCCTTAGTTATAGGGAGTGTCAAAGGAGTTTTTTCAACCATAGTTCATAGGATTTGAGTTAGAACCATGTGTCGCAAGTTAGTTCAAGTCAGGGCATTTTCTGCCCAGAAAAACAGGGGAACCATGCACTTTAAGCTTAGGCCCAAGGAGGCCCAAGCTAGGCCCTTGAGACACATCAAGTTTGGGAGATGCCTTGTGGTCAGAAGAGTCTAGTGTAGAAGTTTTGGAGGTAAACTTGTAGTTTAAGAGTGTCTAATGCACTCAAGAAACCATAGATGTCATTCTGAAATTTACTCCAGTGAGCACTTTCACTTACCACATAGTTTAAGAGCACTTACGAGTGAGACCTAGGTTGACCACTATGGTTGCAAGATAGTATAAAGCCATTAGAGTTAAAGGCCCAAGTGAGGGTCAATAGGTTTTGGATAGTTTAGTAAAGGGACATCGAGTTAAGAAGCCAAAATTTGGAGACTTTGTCTAGTTTAGTGATCAAGTGACTTAAGTTGGGGATCGAGATCATCCAAGCCTAGTGTTGCATTATGATGTGTGTGATATTATTTGATATTAAAATATGATATGTGAGTATATGTGGCTATGTGGACTATGGTATTTATAAGGTGATTATAAATTGAGTGCGTATAGGCCTAAGTGTCATTTGTTTTTAATTTCGGGTTGTAAATAGGTTGAGTTGGTGAGAATATATTATAATGAGGTTATTATTATTTATGTAGGATCTCGAGACGAGTGTAAACTTGCCATAAAGGTCGAGTAAAGCTTCCAGTTGCTCCTACCAGCTAGACCAGACCTGCCTTTCTCAAGGCAATTGATTCAACCTATTTTTCGTTTACACTGCAAATGTGTGTTAATTAGTTCATATATTGATGCGAGTATCCTGAGTAATCTTGATATACTTGAACCGAGCGATACTTAAATCTATCTTTGTATTATATAGAAATGCCATGAACCCTCAAGTACTTATTGATATTGCAACAGTCGTATCACGCTAGTATATCAAAGTAATTGGAATATCATGATAAGATAAAGATTTGATATAATACTAGATTGATCCTCTTGATTAACATGCTATTGATTCCTAAAATATTGACATCTCACCCTGATGCTTGAACCCCAATAGAAACTTTACCTTGATACCTAAAAGCCAGATATTCTTCAAAGTTGTTCTGAATTAATTGATAACCCTTTTTCTTACCCTGAAGATTGACAATCCTGATATACCTTGAGCTAAAAATCATTTCTTCATAACTTAACGCCCCTAGTATTCATGAAGCTTATCTTCTTGATGTTCTAGTACTTGTACCTTGTCTAAAACCATTGCTTTAAGCCTAGTTTGTCATTACTCTTTCATATTATCCAAGAGCCTTGCTAAATCTCCTTGTCAAAGTTCTTGAATATGGAAACCTTTCAATTACCCTAATATAGTGAAGTCTAGTGGATCATGGCCCTGAAATTTGGTGACATATTCCTAGTGTTTCAAAGTTGATCTATAATCCCTTGATAAAACTGCTTACTATTTAAGAGATTTTATTATAAATCAGCATCATTTTTTGAAATAATTAAAATATGGATTTTCAGTCCCAAAGAGGGATATATGTTTTCTTTGAATGGTGGATCTGGACTGAGACGTGAGTCCCTTCCACACTTATGATGTAGGCTTAAAAGTTTCCTAGGGATCCCATTAATATTTTAGAACCCAGCGAGGTTCGGGATTACTTCGAGGCTGATCACCGGCTGTAATCCGTAGCGTCATAAAATAATTTTGACTAAGTTATGATTTTGAAAATGTTTTGATTCAAGCAAATGATGCCATCACCCAAAATTTCATCTCTTGATATTATTAGTTATATCTTCGCATTGTCATTCTTTAATTTATATCTTGATTTATGTTTCGTATCATACTGTTTAGCACTTGTTGAGCATTTGGCTCACTCTTTTCTTTACCCTGATATTACAGCTAGCAGCTATGGTTAGATTCAAGCAGACAGCACGTAAGACCTGTGACGCCGATGCGTAAGAGATAGTTTTGTGTGAGGACTCGATAAAAAAAAGTCAGTTGTAATAGATGGTAGTGTTGGGCTGTTCCAAACCCTAAACTGTAAGATCTTGGATTCGGTTATGTCTACTTCCTTTTAAATATTGTAATAGTTATTTATTTTGTTTGTTAAGTTGGGGGTGTGACAGGTTTTGGTATCAGAGCTACGGTTTAGAGTCCCTGGACAGCCCAAATATGTTATAGGATATAAGTATAGGTTATAGATAATATGCGACAGAGTAGGTTAAGTAAATTTATTATTATTAATACCCCTCTTATTGGTTTGTCAGCAAAGGGCGCATTCCTCATCATCCTCTGGGTCGGACGACACTATTGCTTTCTTCGTGTATGCTGAGTTGAGGCGTGAGTTTGACATGCTTCAGGGCAAGTACGACCGACTGAAGAACGTGTACCCAGACAGCCGAAACTATGAAGGGAAGCCTAAGGAGCAGATGACTGCGAGACTTGAGACTTTGGTTCAGTACGTCAACACTAAGCTTGAGGAGATGCCATCGCACCGAGACCGCATCAGCCAGTATATCATCCAGATGGTGGCGGATGAGCTCCAGAGCATTGTGAAGACGCTTCGAGAGGAGAAGACTACCAAGCCCCATTCCGATGGAGTGGAGCCTTAGTTCTTTCCATTATCTACCTTCCATGTTGTTGTATTATCAGACTTCGTAGAATTCCCAGTTGTTTCCTTTAAAAAAGCATGTTATTCCTAGAATCAGACATTGTCCTAATCCCGATGTATTGTGACTTTAAAATTTCAATTATTATGCACTATTGTTCCATTTGCTCTCCACTGTTATTTTACGCCTTTATATGCATCGCCATATCTGTTTAATTTGAAACTTGACCTCATATGTAAATAAAAATGCGATGCGATACCCTCGAATTATTTCATTATTCATACCTGTTTTGATATAACTCTTATTTCAGGATCATGCTGTTGGATTTTAACGCAGCGGGGTCATGGCAAAACACTTTTACACATACAAAATCAAAATAAAAGCATATAAATCGTGAATAAAATTCGAGGGATCGAATCTAACCTTTTAAAATAATTCGGAGACAACGATCAGAGATCCTTAGCAGTTGCTCCTCAAGTGTGAAGCACTCCACCGGTATCCACCAAGAAAACGACTTTTAGGAGGAGGAGGAGGTGGAGAGAATTTGGTTTTCTAAAACTTTTTGGGTTTTGGGGTTTGATATGGGTTAGAATAAAATTAGGGTCTATAATAGTGTATTTATAGGCAAAATTTTCAGCTGAAATTTTCCCATAAATATTATTATTATTATCCCATTTATTATTCTCATTAATAATTAAAACACCTTTTAATCATTAATCCTTTTTCTAAACACTTTAGAAATAATTCTCTCTCTTGATTTAATTTCCAAAAATTAAATCCTTTAATTAATAATATTAAGAACTTTTCTTAATTATTTTATAGTCAATTAAATCTCATTTAATCAAGTATTAAATTTTCCAATTAATTATTTATTTCATAAATAAATAATTATTTAGCCATTATTAATTAATTCCTCCACCATTAAATTATTCTCTTTTTATGGTGTGACCCTGTAGGTTCAATATTAAGCCGGTAGTAGAAATAAATAATAATAAAACTATTTTATCATTATTTATATAAATTCTCTAATTTATTAAATATGATTAATTAATTAATCACATTTATTCTACATCGTGAGTGATGCTTCTCAACATATCGCGACTATCCGGATAATATGAATTCACTGCTTAGAATACCAAGAACCTGTCAGTGAATAGTTACCGTACAATAAACTCCTTCTACCCTACAATGTCCCGATTAAATACAAGGCATGGATCTCGTGTCAAGCCTATCTAATTCAATCACTTGCTTACCATTTACTATGCTTAGTTCTATGCAAATTAGAAACTCCTTTCTAATTTCATTCACTCTGGCCAGAGATTCCTGAACTAGCATAAGTGGATCAGCCTTGAACATTCGCTTCTTTCACTGGAAGGGGTAGATCCTTTATTGATCATACACTATCTTCGTGTACAAATTCCTATACCCAGAAGAGCCCTAATAATTGTCCCTGGAGACTAAGAACTAAACCAAAGCATAGTTCAGTGTACACAAGATGACTATGGTGACCTCAAGTCTAAGGATACTTGTATAACTATCACTAAGCGAACAACTGCTGACACGTGAGTGAACTCCATCAGTTGTTCAGCTGTGCGAGTCATGTTCAGTGAACTTATTCTATAATAAGCACCTACATACTAGCTATAGTGTCACCACACAAATGTCTATGAGAACAGACATCCTTCATAATGAAGCAAGCATAGTTTGTACCGATCTTTGCGGATTATTAATTACCAGTTAGTAATCCTATGATCAAGAACTATTTAAGTTTAGAGTTATCATCTTTTTAGGTCTCACTATTATGATCTCATCATAATCCATAAAAAGCTTTACTCTAAACTATGGTATATCTTATTTAAACACTTAAATAGATAAAGCCCGTAATAAAAACAAAACAAGTCTTTATTAATATCAATGAAATCAAAACAGATTACATAAAAGTTATTCCTAAATCCTTATACATGATTGGACTTAGGACATATTCCTTTCAATCTCCCACTTGTACTAAAGCCAATCACTCTGGTATCTAATACCCATCTCATCTTTATGACGATCAAAGTGACTTTCATAACGTAGCTTTGTGAGTGGGTCTGCTATGTTGTTATGTGTGTCAACTCTAATTCAATACATTACAAGAAATGTTACCGCGCTCCCACTAACCCTTTTTTAGACGCACGGTTCATCTTCGTTTTTGATAAAATCAAACTCTTTGATTGTCTCATCAAAACGAATGTTCCATCTTTCGAGAAGCCTGCTTTAAACCACATATGGTTCGCAGTAGCTTACACACTAGGTTTTCATTTCTCTTGGAAAGAAAACCATCTGGCTATATACCAGATCTCATAGTCGTAGTAAGCAGCAATCGCAAGCAAAATCCGAACTAATTTTAACAGGGCTACAGGTAAAAGGTTTCATCAAAGTCAATCCATTGTCTTTGTTTGAATCCTTTTGCCACAAGCCTGGCCTTATAGGTCTCCACCTGGCCATCTGCTATAATCTATCTTTTGTATACCGTATACATATAATCCATTCTGGATTTCATGGCACTATGCCATTTCTCTGAGTCAACACTACTCATAGCCTCATTATAGGTAACAGGGTCGTCATCATCAATGATCAACAACTCATTGTCATTCTTAATGACAAGGCCATAATACCTCTCAGGTTGGCGAGACACTCTCCCTGATCTATGAATGGGCTGTTCCACAAAAGGTTGTTCAGTCAGAACAGGTGTTTCCACTTGATCCGTAGTAGTTTGTGCTTATTGAACTTCATCAAGTTCAATTTTGCTCCCACTGTTTCCTTCAAGGATAAACTCCTTTTCCAAGAAGGTAGCATGTCTGGAGACAAACACCCGATGATCGGTGCAAAAGTAATACCCTAAAGTCTCTTTAGGATATCCCACAAAACTACATTTTACGGATCGATATTCCAGCTTATCTGGGTCAACTTACTTGACATAAGCTGGAAATCCCCAAATTTTAACGTGTTTAAGACTCGGTTTCCTTTCTTTCCATATCTTATACGAAGTTTGAGGAACATATTTGGAAGGCACCTTATTCAGTAAATATGCTGAGGTTTCCAATGCATAACCCATAGGAATACTGGAAGATTTGCATAGCTCATCATGGACCGAACTATGTCTAACAAAGTTTGATTTCTCCTTTCAGATACCAATCTGGAGGCGTCCACTGGGAGACTATACCATTTACTTTGAGATAATCTAGAAACACTCCATTAAAGTATTCACCACCTCGATCTGATCGAAGAGTTATAATACTATGTTTGGTTGTTTCTCCACTTCATACATATATTCTTTGAACTTTTCAAAGGCCTCAGACTTGTGTTTCATCAAACACATATCCGAATCTAGATCTATCATAGATGAAAGTAATGAAGTATGAAAATCCACTCATGGCTTGCGTAGACATTGGTCCACATACAACTGTGTGTACCATTCCTAGCAAATCTGCAGCCCTCTCTCCATGTCCACTAAATGGAGACTGCAGTGCCACTATAAAGTGAGATTTTCATCATCCCTTTTCTTTTATTAGTTTGTTCAATCTGAAATAAATTGTGTCACATACATACAGACCATTATTTAAAGTACCACGTCCATAAAGAATATTATCTCTAAGAATAGAACATTCATTATTCTCAATAATAAATGAAAAATCCACCCAAGTCTAATATGGGAATAATATTCCTCACAATCGAGGGAACAAAATAACAATTATTTCAAACAATAGTCTTGCCCGTAGGCCTATGTAAATGAAATGATTCTACATCTTCAGCAGCAACTCTTGCTCCATTTCCATCAGTAGAATCACCTCCTCTTCCTCAAGAGTCCTACTTCTCCTTGGTCCCTGCAACAAATTGCAGATTTGAGAACCACAGGCGGTATCTAATACCCAAGTAGAAATTTGATTTAATGACATATTCATTTCTATCATGAACATACCTGAATCAGAAACGGTAGTCTCACTACCCTTCTTCTTTAATTCTGCAAGGTAAACCTTGCAGTTCCTCTTCCAGTGCCCCACCTTGTTACAGTGAAAGCAAACAACTTTGCTCTCGGGGTCTTCAGCTTTTGGTGGAACCGGTGTTTTCTCACCTACTTTCTTCTTCTTGGAAGAGTTCCTCTTCCTTTTCTTAGGATTGGAACCTTCATCAATTAGAAGAACAGAACTCTTCTTAGGGGGAAAATTCGATTCCGCAGTCTTCAACATGTTGTGGAGTTCAGGCAGGCTGACATCCAACTTATTCATGTGAAAGTTCACAACAAACTGCGAGAACGAACTCGGAAGTGATTGCAAGACCAGGTCTTGGCTCAGCTCCCCATCCATGACAAAACCAAGTTGTCCAAGACGTTCAATCAAATTGATCATCTTTAGTACATGGTCATTCACAGATGATCCCTCAGACATCCTACAACCGAACAACTCCTTTGATATCTCATATCGAGCTGTCCTCCCCGCCACATCATACAACTCTTGTAGATGCATGAGGATAGTGTGAGCATCCATATGCTCATGTTGCTTCTGTAGCTCAATGTTCATGGAAGCTAGCATGATGCATTGAGCAACATTTGCATCATCTATCCACTTACGATACACAACATGTTCATCATTATTTGCATCACTAGCAGGTTCAGTAGGCTTAGGTGAGTCAATCACGTATTCCAGCTTCTCAATCCTGAGAACAATTCTCAAGTTTCGAAGCCAGTCAGCATAATTAGGACCAGTCAATTTGTGAGCATCCAGTATGCTCCTAAGTGATAGTGCAGAAGACATAATGTATATTGTAAACCTATAAATGATAAACACATAACAACACTTAGCAAATATTCGATTTCATTTTAAAACACTATATGAATCGGGTCTTTATTCATAAGTGGCTCCCACTAGTTTTCCTAATTTATTCAACCCCCTACGTGAAAAATTAAACATTCATAATGCTAGTGGGAATAGGGATCCTACATTCCATTACACGACCCCGGCTGTAGCACGAACCACCATGTAATGTTCAATAGGCAAACAACTCTTGTCAATTACATCTCATGTTATTCCCTAATCAAACTTTAGCCTCTTGAATAATTGAGTCTCGGCTGTAGCACGACAAACTCAATATTCTAAGTCAAGTCTAACCCAACATTCCGTACAGTTGAATCAGTCCCCAAAGGCCCACGGTTGTAGCACGTACCGACCTTTAGATTCTTATTCAATGTACACATCTCTATGTAATAGACAAGTATTTCTTATTTCGAAATCAAAGCCCTCGGCTGTAGCACGAACCGACAATGATTCAAAAACAAGAACTACTTTTCTATCATGTTAGAAGGCTATGACCGACACAAGCCCGTTGTGTCATTGGCCAATTACTACTTGATATTAATAATTTTAGAGGGATTATATTACGTTACAATCATAATCATATTATAAAGAGATTCTTCCTTTTAAATTAAATATTTCAAATCAATAATCAATAATCAGACGATTCCCAGATCGGGTGGAGCATTGTCAAGAGGCGTCACTTAATAACCCTTTCTTACAGATAGAAATCTGTTGTTGACAGAATCATCCTTTCTCTCATATCAAAAATTCATATTCAATTACGTGTTTCACAAACACAAGAATCTCATGATTGTATTCATAATATTATTCTTAAGGTTATGAAACAATTTCACCATACTAGGTTATCTAACAAACGCCTTATGTTCATTTAAGTTCACCTAAATCTATCATCGCATGATAAACTAAGCATATATCACATATATATATAAATGAATAAACATCAAGGTAGTCATGTTATATCATCTAGCACATTAGTCTAAGCATTATACATCTCTATGTATCACATGAAGCATTTAAAAGCAATTAAAACAGTCAAAAACAGCTTTAAAACACTTCTGTTAGCTATAAACAGTTCGAAACAATTTCATAAAATATCATATAATATACCATTAGAAGCGTCTCGAAAAGACGAATCCAACGACACCAAAATCACCCTAATCTGAGCTCGCACGCGCCCTCACGCGCCGAAAGAAGTTTCCCCACGCGCCGACACGCGCACACGCGCTGTCAGGCGCGTGTCTGAACTCCGCCATGCGCACCCACGCACTTCACGCGCCCTAACCCCTATGCTGACATCAGCATGACGTTATTTGATGAGGTCAGCATGACGTCAGCACGTCATCACCAGCGCGTGTCTTCCACGCGCCGCGCGTGGCACGCCAGCGCGTGAGCCCCACGCGCGCGTGGTCGACGCGCGGTCCTTCGCCTGTTTACGTCAGTCGCCGTTTTCTCTCTCCCTCGGTTTGCGTGCATGACAGACCTGCCATGTCTGTCTCCTCCGTGCCATCAACAGAAAAACAGCAGATGCATATGACAGATATATACATACATACAATTCAAATATATATATATATATAATTATTTAATTACGAATTTAATTGTAAGAACTTCAAAAATTCATAATAAAAAATCAATACATCATAAAATTATGAAAAAAATACCCAGACGATCTACAACACTTGTAGAACCCAGATCAACATTCAAAAATATTCTGAGAAACGATTTCTCACCAGACAAAATTAATCCATGATATAACTTGTAAAAATCATAATTAATTCATACAAGCACATAAAATTCTGAAATTTTTACCACAGATCTATATGCATACAACCTATGCTCTGATACCATTGTTGGATTTTAACGCAGCGGGGTCATGGCAAAACACTTTTACACATACAAAATCCAAATAAAAGCAAATAAATCTTGAATAAAAATTCGAGGGATCGAATCTAACCTTTTAAAATAATTCGGAGACAACGATCAGAGATCCTTAGCAGTTGCTCCTCAAGTGTGAAGCACTCCACCGGTATGCACCAAGAAAACGACTTTTAGGAGGAGGAGGAGGTGGAGAAAATTTGGTTTTCTAAAACTTTTTGGGTTTTGGGGTTTGATATGGGTTAGAATAAAATTAGGGTCTATAATAGTGTATTTATAGGCAAAATTTTCAGCTGAAATTTTCCCATAAATATTATTATTATTATTCCATTTATTATTCTCATTAATAATTAAAACACCTTTTAATCATTAATCCTTTTTCTAAACACTTTAGAAATAATTCTCTCTCTTGATATAATTTCCAAAAATTAAATCCTTTAATTAATAATATTAAGAACTTTTCTTAATTATTATATAATCAATTAAATCTCATTTAATCAATTATTAAATTTGCCAATTAATTATTTATTTCACAAATAAATAATTATTTAGCCATTATTAATTAATTCCTCCACCATTAAATTATTCTTTTTTTATGGTGTGACCCTGTAGGTTCAATATTAAGCCGGTAGTAGAAATAAATAATAATAAAACTATTTTATCATTATTTATATAAATTCTCTAATTTATTAAATATGATTAATTAATTAATCACATTTATTTTACATCGTGAGTGATGTTTCTTAACATATCGCGACTATCCGGATAATATGAATTCACTGCTTAGAATACCAAGAACCTGTCAGTGAATAGTTACCGTACAATAAACTCCTTCTACCCTACAATGTCCCGATTAAATACAAGGCATCGATCTCGTGTCAAGCCTATCTAATTCAATCACTTGCTTACCATTTACTATGCTTAGTTCTATGCAAATTAGAAACTCCTTTCTAATTTCATTCACTCTGGCCAGAGATTTCTGAACTAGCATAAGTGGATCAGCCTTGAACATTCGCTTCCTTCACTGGAAGGGGTAGATCCTTTATTGATCATACACTATCTTCGTGTACAAATTCCTATACCCAGAAGAGCCCTAATAATTGTCCCTGGAGACTAAGAACTAAACCAAAGCATAGTTCAGTGTACACAAGATGACTATGATGACCTCAAGTCTAAGGATACTTGTACAACTATCACTAAGCGAACAACTGCTGACACGTGAGTGAACTCCATCAGTTGTTCAGCTGTGCGAGTCATGTTCAGTGAACTTATTCTATAATAAGCACCTACATACTAGCTATAGTGTCACCACACAAATGTCTATGAGAACAGACATCCTTCATAATGAAGCAAGCATAGTATGCACCAATCTTTGCGGATTATTAATTACCAGTTAGTAATCCTATGACCAGGAACTATTTAAGTTTAGAGTTATCATCTTTTTAGGTCTCACTATTATGATCTCATCATAATTCATAAAAAGCTTTACTCTAAACTATGGTATATCTTATTTAAACACTTATATAGATAAAGCCCGTAATAAAAACAAAACAAGTCTTTATTAATATCAATGAAATCAAAATAGATTACATAAAAGTTATTCCTAAATCCTTATACATGATTGGACTTAGGACATATTCCTTTCACATGCCACCCAAAAAGAAGAACCCAACAACCACATCCACCACAGACCCAAATATTCTTCGATTACTGGAAACCTTGCAACAACAAACCAATGCTATAGCTCAACAACAACTAACTCTTCAATAACAATTTGAAAACCAAGATAACCGTGAACCACACCAACCACCTGATCCACCAGTACCACCTCGACAAGTTGTCACTTTCAAGGCTTTTCATAATGTGAATCCACCTGTATTTCATGATACCACTGATCCAGTAATAGCTAACACATAGATTAAGGAAATAGAAAGGGCTTTTGAGTTGGTACAGTTAGGAGATGATCAGAAGACGCCATATGCTACTTACTTCTTGAAGGGCGAAGTCATCTATTGGTGGGAATCAGTAAAAGCTATGGAAGCAACTCAACAAGTTTCATGGGAAAGATTTAAGAAGTTATTTCTGGAAAAGTATTACCCTAAGTACATGCAGAATCAGATGGAGCTTAAATTTCTTAAGTTGAAGCAAGGGAACATGACTGTACTGGAGTATAAGAAGAATTTCACAGAGTTGTCAAGGTTTGTGATAAAGTATACCAGCAGTGAGGAGGAAAAATCGAAGAGATTTCAACAAGGATTAGAGCCTTGGATCAAAGATAGAGTGGCTATGTTTGAGCTTGATACTTATGCGGGAGTAGTACAAAAAGCTGCTCTGATTGAGAACAATGGGATGCAGTCCAGAAAGGAAAGGGATAACAAGAAGAGAAATGTTCCATTTTATGGAGAAAAGTCGGAAGCCGGAAATTCACAAGATCGGAATGTAAAGAAGATTGGATTCCATAAGGGCGGAAATTTTCAAAAGAAAGGGAATTTGGGCAAAAGACAAGAATTGAGAGGGAACAACCTGACAAGTCAAGGGCAAGTTGGAGAAAATAGATTCCAGAGAACGGAATGCAAGCATTGTGGAATAAGGCACCCCGGAGTGTGTAATAAGCTGAGCATGACATGCTATAGGTGCAACCAGAAAGGACATTTGGAAAACGAGTGTAAGATGTCGAAGCCAGTAGTTACATGTTACAAGTGTGGAAAGACTGGACACATAGCTAGGGAGTGCAAGACAACCGGACCAGTCAAAGCTCTAATGAATGTGGCAAGTACCAGTGCAAGCGTGCCAGCCGAGGTATTGGCATTACCTCCACCGCCTACAACAACTCCGCAAGCAACAGCAAGGACATTCGATTTGAAAATGAAGGACGTTGTTTAGAACTCTGAGGTGATAGCAGGTACACTTTTACTAAATAATGTCAAAGCTAAAGTATTGATTGATTCGGGAGCAACGAGATCTTTCATATCAGAAACTTTTGTTGATAAACTTCAATGTGATAAAATGATTATGAGCGAGGTAGTAAATGTGGTAATTGCGAACCAAGAGAAGATTCATGTGAATCAATTATGTCCGAAGTGTGAGATTGATATTTCGGGGCATAAGTTTTCAGCCGACTTGATACTCTTCAAGTTAGGAGAGTTCGATATAATTTTAGGTATGGATTGGTTAGGGAAGAATAACGCACAGATTAATTGTAAGACCAAGAAAGTGTATATAAAGATGAAGAGTGGAGAGAAGGTAGTATTTAAGGGACAGAGGCAAAAGCAACTATTTCTTACAATCGTTCACGGTAAGAAGCTACTTAGAAAAGGTTGTGAGTCGTTCCTAGCATATGTAATGGATTCAGAAAAGGGCAACCCCAGCATAGAAGATATCCCCGTAGTTAACGAGTTCCCAGATGTATTTCCAGACGAAATACCGGGCTTACCGCCAGATCGACAAATCGAGTTCGAGATCAACCTTGCTCCGGGCACATAACTAGTTTCAAAGGCCCCATATAGGATGGCACCAGCAAAAATGAAAGAATTGGTGAGCTAACTACAATAATTATTGGACAAAGGAGTGATACGGCCAAGTATGTTGCCATGGGGATCACCTGTTCTATTTGTAAAGAAGAAAGATGAAAGTATGCGGCTATGTATAGATTATCGGGAGTTGAACAAGGTAACGATTAGGAACCGCTACCCGCTACCAAGAATAGATGACCTATTTGATCAGCTGAAGGGAGCAAAGTGCTTTTCAAAGATTGACTTGAGATCAGGATACCACCAATTAAAGATCAAGGAAGAAGATATTTCTAAGACAACATTCAGGACCAGATACGGACATTATGAATTCTTAGTAATGCCTTTTGGATTGACTAATGCCCCGTCTGCATTTATGGATCTGATGAATCGGGTATTTAAAAAGTATTTGGAAAAGTTCGTAGTGGTATTTATTGATGACATCCTTATTTATTCTAAGTCGGAAGAAGAACATAAGCAGCACCTATGGATAGCTTTGGAGATACTCCGGCAAGAGAAGTTGTATGCCAAGTTTTCCAAATATGAGTTTTGGTTAAAGGAAGTTCAATTTTTGGGACATGTCATTGGAAATGAAGGAGTTAAAGTAGATCCGGCAAAGATTGAGGCGATTATAAGTTGGGAGAGGCCAAAGACACCTACAGAAGTGCGAAGTTTTCTAGGATTGGCAGGGTATTATAAAAGGTTTGTCAAGGATTTTTCGAAAATCGCCACGCCATTGACTAAGTTAACCAGGAAGAATCAGAAGTTCGAATGGAGTGCAGAATGTGAGGATAACATTCAAGAGTTAAAACAGAGATTGGTTACAGCTTCGGTGTTAGTACTACCAGATGACCAAGGAAACTTCGTGATTTTCAGCTGTATGCTAAAGCAACACAATAAGGTGATCACGTATGCGTCAAGACAGTTAAAACCGCATGAATTAAAGTACCCGGCGCATGATTTGGAACTAGCCGCCATAGTGTTCGCACTTAAGATTTGGAGACATTACCTCTACGAAGAAAAGTGTGAAATCTACATGGATCACAAGAGTTTAAAGTACATTTTCACTCAAAAGGAGCTCAATATGAGGCAAAGGAGATGGTTGGAATTGATCAAGGACTACGATTGTTCAATAAATTATCATCCTGGAAAATCGAATGTTATAGCCGATGCTTTAAGTAGGAAGGAGATTGAATATGATAGCAACACCAAAAGAATTGTCTGAAGAGATTAAGAGATTTGGATTGGACCTTTGTGATTTTGGAATAGTTGAAGAAGTTTGTCATGCAATGACTTTTCAGCCAACACAAGTGGAAAAGATAAGGAAATGTCAGGAAGAGGTAATGGAGAAAGAGAAGAATCAGCTAACTGGAGAAGAGATTGGTAATCAAAAGGATGAGCAAGGTATACTAAGGTTTTCCTCAAGAATTTGGATTTCTCATGTACCTGAATTGAAGAATGAGATCCTACAAGAACCCATAATTCAAGATTTTTAATCCATCCAGGAAGCACCAAGATGTACCGGGACTTAAATCAGAACTTTTGGTGGCCAAATATGAAGCGAGACGCGGCATAATGGGTTGTAAAGTGTTATACTTGTCAGAAAGTGAAGGCAGGACATCAATGACCAAGCGGATTAATTCAGCCCCTAAAGATTCCAGAATAGAAATGGGAAAATATTTCTATGGACTTTATAGTGGGAGTACCGCGAACAAAATCCGGACATGACGCTATATGGGTTATAGTTGATCGCCTTACGAAGTCGGCGCATTTCCTTCCAATTAATGAGAAGTCGTCATTAGACAAATTGGTTCATCTGTACGTGCGTGAAATCGTACTAAGGCATGGAGTACCCGTATCGATAGTTTCAGACAGAGATCCCCGATTTAACTCGAGATTCTGGAAGCAATTTCAAGAAAGTCTTGGCACGAAGTTGAACATGAGTACGGCGTACCACCCGCAGATTGATGGTCAGAGCGAAAGGACAATTCAAACAACATGTTAAGCAGTTGTACAATCGATTTTGCAGGAAGTTGGGACGACCACTTGCCATTGATAGAATTCTCTTACAACAACAGCTATCACTCTAGTATTGGCATGCCACCATACGAAGCTTTGTACGAACGAAAATGTAGATCACCGACAAGTTGGGATGAAGTAGGAGAAGGAAGGATTCTAGGCTCGGAATTGGTACAACAGTTGCATGAGACAGTCAAGTTAATTCAGAGAAGGTTGCTTACTGCTCAAGATAGACAGAGGAAGTATGCGAATCCAACGCGTAAGGATGTTCGATTCCAAGTAGGCGAAGCCGTTTTGTTGAAGGTGTCACCAAGAAAAGGGTTGTCTAGATTTGGCAAGAAAAAGAAGTTAGCACCTAGATATATAGGTCCTTTTGAAATTTTGAGTCAAGTGGGGAGGTGGCCTACGAGTTAGCCTTACCACCTCAGTATCAGCATGTGCATAATGTGTTTTATGTGTCGTTTCTTAAGAAGTACAATCCTGACGCCAGCCATGTGATAGAATATGAACCTGTAGAAATTCAGGCAGACCTGTCATTTGTGGAGCAACCTGTCAAATTACTCGACTGGCAAGTAAAGAGTCTTAGGAATAAGTCGGTAAGTTAGTGAAAGTACTTTGGAGGAACCCCAAAGTCGAAGAATCACCTTGGGAGTTAGAGTCTGATATGCGTTCCCGGTATCCTCATCTCTTCTCTTAGATTCTGGGGAGAGAATCCCTTAAGGGGGAGAGGATGTTACGACCGGCATTTTTGTGTAATATTATTTGTGCATTTGGTATAATTTTAAAGCCGAATGCAAATATATTCAATTATTGTACGTTTGTGTGAATGAAAATTTCAGCATTTTAAATTTGCTTTATGTAGTATATGATTTTTCAAAGCAAAAGTTTATTTATTTCCTTTATTTTTGATTTATAAGGAATATTCCAAACCTTGGAGAAATTTTCTTTTAAAAGTTATTTTGTTCACAAATTTCGAAAGTGATTTTATAAAATTTCTGAAAATCCAAGTTATTTTATGGTATAAATTTTATAATTTTTGAACTTGTATTTTATTTTATAAAAATAAATCTTTACAAATTTTATTTGTAATAATTAGCAAATTAAAAGGAAGCCCTTGCATGCAAACCACCCTTCTATTCTCTTCAAGGACAAAGAAGACATTTCTAAACCTACTAACTCATGATTTATTAGCCAAATTACCTCCTTGACCTTGCATGCAAGATAGCCTAACTCTAGCTAGAAGGTTACTCTTGTCATTTCCCAAACCCACTCACATTATAGTCAAATCAAGACATAAAAACAAATCAAAGAGTGATCACCACTCCACTTTCACCCCACCACTTCACTCTCCTCTTCTTCTCCTCCCTCTCTCTCGGCTTTCTCTCCCTCCCTCTCGGCCCTTCTAAAATCGAGGCCCCCATTCCCTTCTTTCTTCATTTCTTCACTCAAATAATCATCCTATAAACAAGTAATCTTACTCCCTACATGTTGTTCATGTATATCTCAAGAGTTTAGAGTAGAAAACTTATGTGTTGACTTTGCATGGTGGTGTTTTTGTTAAACTCAAAGTGAATATCCTTGATTCTTGTGAATTCAAGGCTTTCACCATGAGTTATAGTATCATAGGGCTGAGATTGGCTAGACATGAGTGTGTTGTACTTATGCAAATGTTGTTTACCCCCTAATCCATTCGACCATGACTTGATAGGAGCCGAATGGATGGTGCTTTGGTTGCTTTGTTTCATTTTGTGTATTTTTATGATAATAGCATGAAAATCTTAGTGAAATCTTGGTAAAAACCTTTGCATGCTAGGTGGTCATTTAGATATAATCCATGATAGGCTTGCATATTGAATTAAAATGAAAATTTATTTGGAAAGCATGTTGTTTTGGTTTGTAAGACTCGAAGTCATGCATGATTTCTCTTGAATTTTGGAAGTTCTTGATCATTCGGATTTATATTTTGTTAGTAAACCTTAATTTTAGTTAAGTTAAGATATTAATTAAGAATTGTGCTTCTTAAAATGTGATGTTATTTCGTTTATATTTATCATGAAAGTTAAAGTTGTTGTCCTTGAAAACTTGATGACTGGTAATTTGTGTAATGTGATTTCCTTTGTTTTGCTATGTTGTACCTTAGGTAAGGATGATATCCACTAAGCCTATTTTGAGTGCAAGAGAGTTAGTTCAGTAGATCACCATAGTTAAGTTATGGTTTGGGTATTTTGGTTGTTGGTGGTTGGGTTTGTTAAGTGAGAACCTTGGAGAAAGGAGAGTCTTAGTTTCTGCAGAAAATCAGTTTGGTACCCTGAGGTTTAGAGTGAGTTTTGACCATGTCATTATTGTGCACTTTGAGGCCCAAGCCACAAGAAGCTAGTACTTGGAGTATATAAAAGGTTTTAGGTGTTTTTTGGAGGTTTATAAGTCGTTTGGTTAGGTGCACGAGTGGAATCAAAATCTGTCCAGCATGGGATAGTTTTGTTAGAACCTAGAAATAGGAAGTTTTGACCATGTCACGGGTAGGCCCTCATTAGGCCCTGTTGGGCCTTAGTTAGAGGGAGTGTCAAAGGAGTTTTTCCAACCATAGTTCATAGGATTTGAGTTAGAACCATGTGTCGCAATTTAGTTCAAGTCAGGGAGTTTTCTGCCCAGAAAAACAGGGGAACCATGGACTTTAAGCTTAGGCCCAAGTAGGCCCAAGCTAGGCCCTTGAGACACATCAAGTTTGGGAGATGGCTTGTGGTCAGAAGAGTCTAGTGTAGAAGTTTTGGAGGTAAACTTGTAGTTTAAGAGTGTCTAATGCACTCAAGAAACCATAGATGTCATTCTGAAATTTACTCCAGTGACCACTTTCACTTACCACATAGTTTAAGAGCACTTACGAGTGAGACCCAGGTTGACCACTATGGTTGTAAGATAGTATAAATCCATTAGAGTTAAAGGCCCAAGTGAGGGTCAATAGGTTTTGGATATTTTAGTAAAGGCACATCGAGTTAGGAAGCCAAAATTTGGAGACTTTGTCTAGTTTAGTGATCAAGTGACTTAAGTTGGGGATCGAGATCATCCAAGCCTAGTGTTGCATTATGATGTGTGTGATATTATTTGATATTAAAATATGATATGTGAGTATATGTGTCTATGTGGACTATGGTATTTATAAGGTGATTATAAATTGAGTGCGTATAGGCCTAAGTGCCATTTGTGTTTAATTTCGGGTTGTAAATAGGTTGAGTTGGTGAGAATATATTATAATGAGGTTATTATTATTTATGTAGGATCTCGAGACGAGGGTAAACTTGCCATAAAGGTCGAGTAAAGCTTCCAGTTGCTCCTACCAGCCAGACCAGACCAGCATTTCTCAAGGCAAGTGATTCAACCTATTTTTCGTTTACACTACAAATGTGTGTTAATTAGTTCATATATTGATGCGAGTATCCTGAGTAATCTTGATATACTTGAACCGAGCGATACTTAAATCTATCTTTGTATTATATAAAAATGCCATGAACCCTCAAGTACTTATTGATATTGCAACAGTCGTATCACGCTAGTATATCAAAGTAATTGGAATGTCATGATAAGATAAAGATTTGATATAATACTAGATTGATCCTCTTGATTAACATGCTATTTATTCCTATTATATTGACATCTCACCCTGATGCTTGAACCCCAATAGAAACTTTACCTTGATACCTAAAAGCCAGATATTCTTCAAAGTTGTTCTTAATTGATTGATAACCCTTTTTCTTACCCTGAAGATTGACAATCCTGATATACCTTGAGCTAAAAATCATTTCTTCATAACTTAACACCCCTAGTATTCATGAAGCTTATCTTCTTGATGTTCTAGTACTTGTACCTTGTCGAAAACCATTGCTTTAAGCCTAGTTTGGCATTACTCTTTCATATTATCCAAGAGCCTTGCTAAATCTCCTTGTCAAAGTTCCTGAATATGGAAACCTTTCAATTACCCTAATATAGTGAAGTCTAGTGGATCATGGCCCTGAAATTTGGTGACATATTCCCAGTGTTTCAAAGTTGATCTATAATCCCTTGATAAAAATGCTTACTATTTAAGAGATTTTATTATAAATCGGCATCAGTTTTTGAAATGATTAAAATGTGGATTTTCAGTCCCAAAGGGGGATAAATGTTTTCTTTGAATGGTGGATCTGGACTGAGATGCGAGTCCCTTCCACACTTATGATGATGCTTAAAAACTACTATTTATTTTGAAAATGTTTTGATTCAAGCAAATGATACCATCACCAAAAATTTCATCTCTTGATATTATTAGTTATATCTTCGCATTGTCATTCTTTAATTTATATCTCGATTTATGTTTCGTATCGTATTATTTAGCACTTGTTGAACATTTGGCTCACTCCTTGCTTTACCCTGATATTACAGCTAGCAGCTATGGTTAGATTCAAGCAGACAGCACGTAAGACCTGTGATGCCGATGCGTATATCTGAGCTCAAGTAGAATAAGAGATAGTTTTGTGTGAGGACTCGATAAAAAAAAATCAGTTGTAATAGATGGTAGTGTTGGGCTGTTCCAAACCCTAAACTATAAGATCTTGGATTCAGTTATGTCTACATCCTTTTAAATATTGTAATAGTTATTTATTTTGTTTGTTAAGTTGGGGTTGTGACATTTTAGTTAAGTGATTTTGTATCTTTCAACGGATGATCATTTTCAACATCCGTTGAAAAAGTAGCTTATGTAACAATAAGACTAGTAGCACATTTCTGCATACTTGAATAGCTTAGTGAACTAGATATTGTAGATTGTCCAAGTTATATTAACTACTAGATTGATATGCAAGATAGGAATTGTAAATATTAGATGCCTTGTAATCTTGTGTAAATGAAGTAGATTCAAATATCAAGAAGACAGTCTCAACGGATGATTTACAAAGCTTCAACGGATGATCAACATAAGTCTCGACGGATGATCAACCTGAGTTTCAACGGATGATCAGACAAAGTTCCAACGAATGATCAATCTAAGTTCCAACGGATGTTCAAATTCAAAAGATTAGTTGATAGTGACTTGACAGTCACATGCGTTGGTTATATGCAAATGGAATGTGGCAGCCTGTCTGAAGGATTAAGAGAACAAAAAAGCATTTATATTTCCATGCTAAACAGATAATATTCAAAGATGTTGGAAAGAGAAGTGTAGCAGCATGATGTTAGACTAGATATAGTTTATCTTATTATCTTGTCTTTTTATCATGTAACTTGGTGATATATATAAACCAAGAGTAGCAAGTTGAAAAGAATCCAAGTTAGCAAGCAAAAACTAGAGAAATAGATAAAGCAAAATCTGTAAAGAATTTCTCTGTAGGTCTTGTTGTTCAACTTGTAAGCAGCTGTGTACTATTTGTATCACAGAGTTCTCTACTGAATATATATCTCTGGTGGAAAAATTCAATCCGCCAGAAAGTTTTTAAATACTTGTATTTAATTGCTTTGTGATTTGATTTCTATTATATTCTTATTCCGCACCATTGCAAATCAAACACAGTTATTTATTTGTAGAAGAATTATTCTTAAATTTCAAAAAGAATCTAGAATTACATTCAACCCCCCTTCTGTAATTCTTGGTTATATTGTTTGGGAATAATAATTGGTATCAGAGCAAGCTCTTGAAGAACAAAGAGTTTAAAGATCACAACAACTAATAAGATGAACAGAAAAGATGTTGGAGTAAAGATTCCATTTCTGGATAAAGACAACTATCACCATTGGAAGGTGAAGATGCACCTGCATCTCCTATCTCAAGATGATGCATATGTGGACTGTAATGAGAAATGTCCACATGTTCCTATGAGAGCTGCTACAGGAAATGAAGCATCAGTTCCAAATCCACAAGCAGAATGGTCTGATCCAGGTAAAGAACAAGTTAAAAAGGATAAAAAGGCCATGAACATTCTGTTTAATTATGTTGGCAATGACATGTTTGACAACATCATAAACTGCAAAACTGCTAAGGATGTCTAGGATACAATTCAAGTTATATGTGATGGAACTGAGCAAGTAAGGGAGAACAAAATACAACTCTTGATTCAGCAATATGAGCATTTCCATAGTGAAGAAGGTGAGTCAATCACTGACATTTTCAGTACATTCCGAAAATTACTGAATCCTCTAAAACTGCATGGAAGGGTCTATCAAACAAAAGATCCAAACCTCAAATTCCTTATATTTCTACGAAAGGAATGGAAGCCTATGATAGTCTCATTGAGAAATTCTCAAGATTATAAGGAGTTCACCTTGGATAGACTGTATGGTATCCTAAAAACCTATGAGCTTGAAATAGAGCAAGATGAGATGATGGAGAAAGGAAGAAAGAAGGGAGGGTCCATTACATTAGTTGCTGAGCAAGAAAAGGAGAAGAAGATAAAGGTTAAAGTTGTTGATTCTGCACCAAACCCTAGAGTTTATGAAGGCAAAGGTAAAGGGCTAGTAACTGAACATGAAGATCATCTTAGTCAAGATGACATGGATGACATTAATGAGCATCTTGCTTTTCTATCCAGGAGATTTTCCAAGCTCAAATTCAAGAAGAATTTTGGAGTAGCTAATTCAAACATAAACATGGTTGATAAGTCTAAATTCAAGTGTTTCCAGTGTGGCTTGGCAACTCATTTTGCTAGTGAGTGTAGAAAGCTTGATTCTGGTAAAAAGAAGTTTGAGCCTGTTGATTATAAGCCGAAATATTTTCAGTTGCTCAAGAAAAGAAAAGGACTTTAATTACACAAGAAAATGACCGGGATGCAGATGGATTGGAAGAGGATGAAGATACAAGCTATACCAATCTAGCACTTATGGTCAAATCAGATAAAACAGAAACACGTTCATCAAGCAATCAGGTAATCACTACCAACCTAGCTCATTTATCTAAAGGTGAGTGTAATGATGCCATAAATGACATGTCTACTGAATTATATCACCTATGTGTTACACTCAAGTCTCACACTAAAGAAAACAATAAAATTAAAGAGAACAATGTGTTAGAAACTCAATTTGTTCAGTTTGAAAATTTGAAAATAGAATGCAAGATTACTAAGGATGAACCAACTGAATCCTTAAAGAAAGAAAATATTTTAAGAAAGCAACTTGAATGAGAACGGGAAGTAATTAAGGCATGGAAATCATCTAGAGATGTCCATGCTCAAATTACTAAAGTTCAAGGTATAGAATCTTTTCGTGATGTAGCCTGGAAAAAGAATAAGGAGAAGCTTGATTCCAATCTGGTTGAAGGACTTTCAACGGATGTGGATTCGACGGATGATGAAAATTATTCGTCGAATAATCAAAATGATTATCCCTCGAAAGACAATGAGCCACACCCGTTCAGTGCAAGTAAACCAGTTAGCAAAGCTAAGCTAGCCAAATTAAATGAAAAATATGGATCAGTTTCTAAGAACTTTGTTCCAGAAGAAACAAGTCAAGTGAAATAGAACAAAAGAGTTAATGTAGGTCATCTGTCTATCAAGAAATTGAATGACATGTTGGAGAAAATTGAAGTGAAAGCAGAGTCAAAAAGAAAAAAAATAATAGAAATGGGAAAGTAGGAATTAACAAACATAGCAACTACACGCCTGATAAATATGCACCAAGAAAAATATGTGTTAATTATGGTAGTGTTAATCATATGTCTGTTAATTGCAAACTTGTTATTCCTGCACCCATGTCTGCACCATCTTCATTTTCCAGCATGCCTACAATGCCTGTAAATGTTATGCCTGCACATAATTTGAATGCACAGTATGCTAACATGCCATTTGCACAAAATTCATATTATGCTGCATTTAGTAAGCCACAAACACTACTAGAAAAAGTAGAATAAACATTGCCTCTTAGACATCAGTTTCTTTTGGAGCCGATGTAAAAGGTGTTTTCTACATCGGTTTTAACCAACCGATGTCTTTCGTTATAGTAAACATCGGTGTTTTAGCCCAACAGATGTTATAAGTCTGTTTTAAAAAAAATTATTCAGCGCGCCTTCCCCCTTAGCCAAATAATTCATTCCCTTCTTGTTTTCCCCCTTGTTTTTTGTCTTAGAAAAATTCCCCCTCTTTTCACACAGATCTTTCTCTCTTTGTAATTAAAAATAATTATAAATTAAAATCAAAAACATAAAACATAAAACATAAAATATAGATCTTAAAATTATATCCAAAAACTCTCCTCTCTCATCTCTCACTCCAATCGACCTCTCATCTAAGAACACCCATCACTCTCTCTCTTCGTGGAATGTTGTCTCTCTCTCTCTATGCTCTCAAATATCTCTCCATGCTCTCATACCTCTCTCTATGCTCTCAAATATCTCTCCATGCTCTCATACCTCTCTCTTCTCTCTCTCTCTCTGAAGCTTAAAGCTCAATCGAAGTTTAAGGTTGGAGTTTAAGTTGGAGTACAAGTTCAAGTCGGAGTTCAAGTCGGAGATTAGAGCTAAGTCTAAGTTTAAAGATAAGTTGAAGTTAAAGCTTCATTTTCGTAAGTTTTTAACCCTAATTTTAGAATTGGGGGTTTCAATTTGAAACCCTAATTTTTTAATTTTTAATTGGTCCTAATTCAGCTAAGTTGTACGCTTTTTAATTGTAGAATTGTAAATTATTGATTTTTCAGTTGGATTAATGTTCGATTTATTCGATGATTTGACTTTTGTATTGGGTTTTGATTGACATGATTATTGGTTATAGTGAAGGTTTGTGATAAAATGGCAGATGAAAAGAAACAACCTGTGTTTTGTAAGATTGCGGAATTTCGACCGGGAACGTATGGGCTTAATCTCACTATAAAGGTTGTATCGACATACTTCTTATTCCGAGATTATAAAAAATTTGTGACAATTTTGTTAATGATTAGTACTTTGATCTTTCTAACATTTTTTTAATAAGATAAAAATGTGTAATGATTATATAGTGCAGATTAAGTGTTTAACTTATTGTTCATATACCCCTCTTTCTATGGTTAGGAATAATGAAGCTCCTGAGGGATACTTTGTCCGTTACCATCGAGCAGAACTTGTTAAGCGCAACACACACATACATGAATGTGCAGTTGTAGTCTTATATACGTGTTTGTGTATGGTGAACACGTCTGTTCAGGATGAAGGTAACTACCTTTATGCTGACCAATTTCTTGCTTCTGATTGCCTAAGGTCATTATACTTGCAGATGTATAATATATTAATATGTATGGAAAGTGGAAACTATGCACATTGCATGATTTGTATAAGAATTCTGATCTGAAGTGGTATAAGCATTTTGTCACGTAAGTGGCTTAATATTCCAGTGACTAAAATTGAAGTATTGAACCATGTAGTTATTTGCAATTATTGTTGTTCTTGTTGCTGCTACCCATTGTTGTCATCCTTATTATATTAACGTTTTTATTGTTTTCAAAATGTAGCAGTAAAGATGTTTAGATATGTAAAAGTAAAACTAATTTTATAATCCTGACAAGTTATAGGTTTATAATCTAATGATTGCATATCCCTGCTTCTATAAATTGAAGGCTTCTGGAACACTATAGAGTAGGTGTGAAATTTTTGTATAACTTGTACAAAAATAACCATGGAGGTGTTCTTGGAGATGACATGTGAGTAATACTTACTAAATGCATTGTATGATCGATATATTTCTTTTGCTTTTATAGAGAGAGTTTTTCCTTCCCTCTTGCTCCAGATGCCACAGGATAGTTTGTTGTGGAATGGGATCCTCTAATGCTACTATCTTCTTTCATTTTTTAAGAATAATAGATGTGTATGTTTGGCATCAAATTATTTTGGATTCTGCATATTCTTAGTCTTGATTGCTTTTTAGTTGTACGTCTCACCTCGTGTTGAAGTATAACTATATGTGGTATTGGCTACTTCATTATCGGGGCAACACATGTATAGAATAAATCATACCGTGTTTTCATATTTTCAGATGAGCGACAGCTTGTTTAAATGGTAATCACATAGTTTTTTCATTGTGTGTATATAGTGCAAAGTATACTGAGATGTATTAGCTACTAAAGTAGTCAAATTTAGGACTTTGGTTTACAACCTGCTCCTAGATACTTGGTATTTAGAAATTGTAGGATTAGGTGCAGGACATATTAAAGCAACTCGTAATCCTAACTACTATGTCCGTGCAGGCCAGGTCAAGGAAGATGAGATCAATCAGAACTTGCAGCTGAACGCCATGGCCCCTTATACTAAAAGGGGTTTTTTGGCTAGCTATGGAAGCCAACGCCAACCCCAACCATACTGTAGGTTGCCTTTGTTTGTATTAGATTTTATTTTTAACGATCATATAGAAACTACTATTTAAATTTACAAATCCCTAACCATCATAAACAGAAAGATAGCAGTTTAACATAAAGTTCCCAAACATAGATACTCTAGATATTAGAAGAAGAATGAAAATAATCTAATCGTACATGGACTTAGAATTTGATCTTTTTTACCTATTTGAATTTCAATTACCTCTGGAGTCTTTTTATACTTTGATATCTGATTGCTGCATTTAGTTTTGCTTTGTTGTATGTCCTTATTAAGTATTTTATTTAGCTCTCAAGATGCTTGTTTGTTATAATTTATTCATCTTATGGGAATCAGGAGAACTTATGGATGACAAGAGCGTCTAGAGTTCGATCTTCAGTTTGGAAAGTTAGTAATAAATGACCTGGTAATCCCAATATTAATTTGCCTCTGTATTTTATTGCATGCTCCTGCGTATGATTATAGGTTTCTGATATATGTAACCAACTCTAATTGCACTTGTCAGGTTACAATGCAAGTGATTCTGATATATTAGATGGCTTTTGATCACTATTGAACAGAAAACCTGTTCAATTTTTTTACAGAAGTAAGTTAAATTTACATTTTATCAAAGTGTGCTGAATTCGAGTATCCATGTAATGTCAGTTGCTCGTACTTCTTGGATTTTTTTCCACCCTGCTCTTGAACTCCTATTCCTTGTGGCCTTGGATATATTTATTTAATATTACCAATAAAATTGTTAATAGTATTTGATCCTCCTTGTGCACTCTTTACCAAAAAGTTCAATGCAGTGGTATGGTTATAATTTAGGAGAAATGCTTGTAAGAAGATTATTTATGGTATGGTTATAATTTAGGAGAAATGCAGTGGTATGGTTATATCTGTAAATTGGTTATGTAACTTGTGTTTAAACTCATGGTTTCATGTTGTACAATGTGATGAAAGAATGAACTTTAAATTTCATATTTATCCAAAGGAGCTTAGTAGTAAGAATAGAGAGAGAACACAAGGATAGAACTTGCTCTGGCTACCACCAGGGATATCTCACCTCAGCTAATTCTTTTTGACTTGTACCCTCAGATAAGGTTAGACTAGGCTAATATTTAAAAAATGGAGATTAAAAATAAATCCATTGTAATTTCTCTTTTGTGTACAATGGCTGGATAGGTATTTTCTTTACAGAAGATTGTTTGATTTTTATTAATTTGCTCTAGTGGCTTCTTCAATGTCTTGCAGATCTTTGCCTATTCCATCACTGATGAGATTAAATTTTAAATGTGCCAGTGAAGATCTTTATAGTATTCTGTAGCTAAAGTTTATTGTTTTGTCCAGATGGATCTTATGTATTTTTGTTTTTTTGAATATTTTAAATATATTCATGTAAATGGTAAACATTGAGGGGGAAGGAAAAGATGAAAATGCATCAGTTCAGCATTCTTAGCCAAAGAATACTTACATACTTGCAAGTTCATGTAAACTATAATTATAGCTGCATACATCTTTAAAAAAATCAGCTTTTACATGTAGTTCTGTTTGTACTTCAAATTAAACTTTTTATATGTGGATGAATATTTGATCCTAACCACATGTTATTTGTAATTTATCATCAGGTCTGTCAAAAACATATTGTCATCATACGGGACCAGAGGCTACAGGAGCTTTACTAAGAAGTGGGAAGATGCAGAAGAACAAGGGCGTTCCTCAAATGATATTTTACATGCTATTACCGGTACCAAGTCAAATTCTTTGTATAGACAGTAGTAGAATAGATGGATGGATATGTGTAGTACTTGATGTTTGGATTAGATGAATCTGTTGTACCGGATGTTTGAATATTGGTTGTTATATTTATAGATAACTCATATTATGCATCAATTGATTTTGGTAGTTCATTGGTTTGACAAATTTTTCGCATCTATATTTTTAAAATATGTATTAATAAAACAGGTACAAACATCATTACAGAGGAAAGTGATGTCTGTCAAAACTTAATACATCAGTTTTAGTTGAACATTGACATCAGTAGTAATACTGATTAAAACCGATGTTAAATAATAAAACAAAAAAAATCTTAAAATAGAAAATCGATGTTATTAAGCTTTATAGACATCGGTTTGTCGCCAATAGATATCGGTTTGAAATAAAGAACCGGTGTCAAAAGTTATGTTTCATCGGTTTATCTTGAAAACCGTTGTTACTGGTATTAGTAGCATCAGTTTAATGGGTAAATGGAAATATTTTGCTTATCTCACATATGTTTAAATTGATAAAAATATCATATTATGATAATATATGAAGATGAGATATGCATTAGAAATTTAACATCTTTAAAAACTGATGTTATACGTCATCTTTAACATCAGTTTAAAATCGATTTTAAATGAGAGGTCTTTAACATCACCCACAAAGACATCAGATTTTTTTTGTTCATAGACATCGGTTTTTAGCCGATGTCTATTCTACTATTTCTAGTAGTGAAATGCCATTTAGCATGCCTTACTGGGATAACATGTTTGCACAGAATATGCCTTTCCATGTTAATCAAGTTGTGCATGATAAATCTGCAACGATGAATGATTTTAAGGGTTCTACTCAATTGACTAAGGATGAACTTCAAGTACCTAAGTCATATGAAGAAAAACCCAAGAAACCTAAGAAAAAGGCTAACAAAACAGGACCCAAGGAAACTTGGGTACCAAAATCAACTTGATTTGATTTTGTTGCGTGCAGGGAAACAGAAAGAATCTTTGCTATTTGTATAGTGGGTGCTCAAGGCACATGATAGGAGATTCTACCCTGCTTACTGAGTTCAAGGAAAGAGCTGGCCCAAGTATCACTTTTGGAGATGACAGCAAGGGTTATACTGTGGGATATGGTTTGATTTCAATATACAATGTCATCATTGAAGAGGTTGCCCTAGTGGATGGACTTAAGCACAATTTGTTGAGTATCAGCCAGCTTTGTGACAGGGGCAACTCAGTAACATTCAATTTTGAAGGTTGTGTTGTGACCAACAAGAGAAGCAACAAAGTGGTTCTCACTGGAGTGAGAAAAGGAAATGTGTACTTAGCTAATTTCAACTTATCAAATGCAGAATCTGTCACTTGTCTATTTAGCAAGGCAAGTCAAGATAAAAGTTGGCTATGGCACAAGAAGTTGTCCCACCTTAACTTCAAGACCATGAATGAGCTGTTAGGAAATATTTGGTAAGAAGTATCCCTCAAGTGGAATTCTCAAAGGATGGAGTGTGTAATGTCTGTCAGAAAGGGAAACAAATCAAGGCATCATTTAGAAAGAAGCTTGACTCAACAATTGAAGAACCTTTATAACTATTGCACATGGATTTGTTTGGACCGGTCAATATATTGTCCATCTCAAAGAAAAGATACTGCCTAGTAATTGCGGATGATTTCTCAAAGTTCTCTTGGACATATTTTCTAAAATCCAAAGATGAAGCTAGTGAAATAATCATCAAACACACAAGGCAAGTTAACAATCATCCTGATTTCAAAGTAAGAAGGATTAGAAGTGAAAATGGAACTGAGTTCAAGAATTCTGTGATGAGATCATTTTATGAAGAGAATGGGATCATGCATGAATTCTCAACATCAAGAACCCCATAACAAAATGGTGTGGTGGAAAGGAAAAATAGATCTCTTATTTAAGCTGCAAGGACAATGCTAGAAGAATCAAAGTTACCAACATACTTTTGGGCTGAAGCTATAAATACTGCATGTTACACTCAGAATATTTCTTTGGTTAATCAAGCAAAATGCATGACACCATACCAATTGTTCAATAGTAGGAAACCAACACTGAGCTTTTTCATGTCTTTGGCTATAAATGTTATATCTTAAGGAATCAAACTGATCAGCATGGGAAGTTTGATTCCAAAGTAGATGAAGGCATTTTTGTTGGATATGCTATTGGAAAAGCATATATAGTCTACAATCTAAGAACCAACATTGTTATGGAATCTATACATGTTATGTTTGATAAAAAAAGATTGAAGGACTGCAAGATAGATATTTCCATGAAAGCCTCAAATTTGACAATATTGAGATGGTTTGTGAAGACAGTGATGATGAAAGTGATCAAGAGCCAATGTCTAAGGAATATGCAGAAAAATCTACAACTAATAAAGCACATAATTCAACATTCGTTGAAAGACCAAGTGCATCATCCGTTGGAAGATAATCTGCATCATCCGTTGAAAGGCAAAATTCAACATTTATTGAATCATCAATAGAAATTGAGGGCCAATACAGATCACAATCAGAAAGGACCCCAACTACAGGTTAAAGATCCACAAACTCAGGGGGGAGTTTCTTCTAATCAGAACTCGGTCACACATCAAGACAATAATGAGGCCTCTTCATCTAGAGCTAATCTACCTCAACAGAGAAAATAGACTAGAGATCACCCATTTGAACTGATCATTGGTGATGCATCTTCAAGAGTGCAACCAAGGAAAGCAACTCAAGATGAATGTCTATATAGCAACTTTATATCTCAGCAAGAGCCTAAAAAGGTTGAAGAAGCTCTGCTGGATCCTGATTGGGTTCTAGCTATGCAGGAGGAGCTAAACCAATTTGAAAGGAACAAGGTATGGCAGCTCGTACCCAAGCCTAAAAGAAAGAATCCAATTAACACTAAGTGGGTATTCAGAAATAAGATGGATGCAAATGGCATAGTTTTTAGGAACAAAGCTAGATTGGTTGCTAGGGGCTACTGTCAATAAGAAGGAATAGATTTTGATGGAACTTTTGCTCCTGTTGCAAGACTTGAAGCCATCAGAATTTTCTTAGCCTATGCAGCCCATGCCAATTTCAAAGTCTATCAAATGGATGTCAAAAGTGCCTTTCTGAATGGAGAATTGGAGGAGGAAGTCTATGTCAGTCAGCCTCCTGGTTTTGAAGATCCAAATTTTCTAGAATATGTCTACTATCTTTTGAAAGCGCTTTATGGATTGAAGCAAGCACCTAGAGCCTGGTATGATACTTTGTCAAAGTTTCTCTTAGAAAATCACTTCACAAGAGGTATTGTTGATAAAACTTTATTATGTAGAAATGTTAATGGCTCTAGCATACTTATTCGAATTTATGTAGATGATATTATATTTGGCTCTACAGATGAAAAACATTGCAAAAAGTTTGCCAAATTGATACAAAGTAAATATGAAATGAGCATGATGGGAGAACTAACTTACTTTCTTGGTTTACAAGTTAAGCAAGTTAGTGATGGAATATTCATTAGTCAAACCAAATATATTTATGATCTTTTGAAGAAGTTTGATCTAATGGATTGCACATCTGCAAAAACTCCCATGGCAACTAAAACTAAACTTGAATTAAACAATACTGAAAATTCTATGTACATTTCAAGATATAGAGGCATGGTTGGTTCACTTTTATAATTAACAACTATTAAAAAAAAATCAGATATCTCAAGGGAACACCAAAACTTGGCATTTGGTGCCCTAGAGATTCTGGCTTTGATCTAACCGGTTATTCAGATGCAGATTATGTAGGTTGTAAAATTGATAGAAAAAGTACAACAGGAACCTGTCAAATTCTAGGAGACAAGCTAGTATCCTGGTTCAATAAAAAGCAAAATTCAGTTTCTACTTCTACAGCTGAAGCTGAATATATTGCTGCTGGTAGTTGATGTGCACATATTTTATGGATGAAAAATCAACTGTTGTACTATGGTCTACAAGTGAATAAGATTCCTATTTTATGTGATAACACAAGTGGTATTGCCATCACTGAGAATCCAGTACAACATTCAAGAACAAAGCACATTGACATCAAGTACCACTTCATTAGAGAGCATGTTATGAATGGTACTGTGGAACTTCATTTTGTTCCAAGTAAAAAAAAACTTGCAGATATCTTTGTGGGGCCCTCCAAACCCGGGTCAGAAGTTTGGGGTCCACACACACACACCTTATTTATAACCTGCTTATAACAATAATAAAGATAATAATAATATACAGTGACCCTACTTACCAACTACCACGAACCGCAACAGGTTAAAGTATGCACACAAGCCAAACATACCTACTTATATTACAAACCTTTCAAATCCCAACTATTCCAACTCATAACTGAGTAATTAACATTATTACAAACTTTTACAAACTCAAATTATCCCAAAAGAAGCCTACTAGCTTAACTCGATCAACTTGAACCCCTAGCTCTCGCACTGGACTGGGGATCCTCGGTACCAACCGGTTCCTTATTAACTGGAAAAGAACATAAACAACATCGCACACATGAGCTAACTAGCTCAGCAAGTTATAATGACAAAACTGAGAATAATGATCATCAAGTGAAAAGGGTTTTGATAGCAAGTGAATAATGAATTATGATTTAGAAATGGATATTATATTTTTATTTTAAAAACCAAGGTTAGGCTGCTGATCAGTCACGCACTAACCCCGAGCAAAGCACACATCACTGCTCTAACTACTGGATCCAAGGCACACATTGGCCTAACTTGACCATTATATGGCCTGACCACGAATCTGGTCCATAATTTTATAAAAACAATCCAATTCTAACATAATAACAGAATAAACAGTAATAAGCAATAAACAGAATCATTAACAACATTGGACGTTCAATAATGAAATGGTTTCAATCTACATAAGGATCAATATGGCATTTTCAAAGCTTGGATGTTAGGTAATGAAAAAATTGGATAACAAAGGAATCAATGTTTCAGGGTTACCAGGAATTGGTCTTTCAAATCATAAGGTACAATGGTTTGAGTATATAAGTAATTTGGTTCAGTGTTTGGTATTTAGTTTGTATGTATATGTGGAGTAGTATCGTATATCTGTGGTTCGTATTTGGGTGTACAACAATCAATGGTTTAGAAAGAATAAGGTTTACGGCTCAAGAGCAATAACTGGAACCAGGGTTTTGGGTTCAGTGCTTCAAAGAACTTGCAATATAAAACAAGACTATCAATTGACTATAATATATCTCGAGAAAGTTCAGAACACTTGCCTGGTATTAGCTTGCTATACTTCTCTAACTTTCAATCACAACCGTCTACTCCTCGACTATCTGTTTCCCTTTCCTATGCCTTGCCTCTTCTGCTCATATATTGTAAGCATCTATCAATATTCAACTCATACGATTTTATTCGACATATACTTCTATCTACCATTGTTTCACCCAAATCCGATTAACGGATTAAAAGTTATACTATAAACAAGTAAACATCAAATATATATATACCGACAGTCAACTAACAAGTCACATATAACACATAACATGTTAAACAATCAATGATATATCATTTATAATGGAGTCTCGGGTAAAATGATTTTTAAAACGTTTTTCGGAATTAAAATGGGTCGTTGGATCAATTTCCGAGTAATAAACAGTGTTCGGCTGGCCAAATCTGGCTTCAAAACAATTTTATAATAATTATCAAGCCTTGAAAACAATTTAAAATAATATTTTAAAGCTCGAAACTATATTTCGGAATTTTAAATCATTTTAAAATAATTAAATCTAATTAAATAATTAATTAAAATTAATTAATAATTAATTAAATCAATTAATCAATTAATTTTCGAATTAATTGCCCAATTAATCAATTAAATATTAACTGAAATTATTAACTAATTAATTCATAATTATTTTTAAATTAAAAATAATTTTTGGAATTAAAATAATGATTTTTAGAATTTTCAGAAATTCAAAACGAATTTTTATAATTTAAAATAAATAGAAAATATGATTTTTGAATATTTTTAAAACAGGAATCCTATTTTTGCAAATTCTGGAAACCTGGGGGACTAAACTTCATCACTTACAAAAGTACAGGGACTAAACTGCAATTTTGTAGTCCAGTCGCCGGAAAATATAGGGGTGGCCGGAGAACATGATTCTGGCATCCTCACCCCACCATCTGCTCCAGATATAATCTACAGATAACCAGGAACACAACCATGCAATCAAATCACATCAATAATCCTTGTCCTGGCCGGAAAATGGCCAAGAACATCACCGGTTTCCGGTGAACCGACGAAAACTTCAAAATATAACTCCCTTTGATTCAGACATCCTCTGTTAGTGAGCTATATACCAATCGATTCCAAATTTCATAAGGAACACAACCCACTATAAATCAAAATATAATAACCCCTAAATCAAAAAGGCCCAAATTTCAATTGAAAACATTCATATGGGTTATAAACCCTAATTTCAAAATTCGAAGATTAAACTCAATTTTGAACATGTTATTGAACTCCAAATCAGTCATATGACATATGAAAATCATCAGGAAAACAAGCTCTACAACATGCAATCATCAAATCATCCAAACAATCATCCGAACAAAAAATCATATTTTTAATTAAAATAATTCGAAAATAAATAAAAATATAGAAAATAAACCTTGATTTCTGCAGTTCTGAAACTTGAAGAAACTGAAAGAACACCTCAAAACCTCTGTTTTGGTTACTCGAGCGTTCCAATCGGACTTCACTAACACCTTCAATTTGTGGTTTGATTTTCAGAAGATTATATGAATATAAGTATTTTCTCTGGAAAATTATATAATTACTGACTGCAAACGATTTTTGATACGGAATAAAATACGGTAAAGGCTATTTATATTTACGGAAAATTAGTATCCCGTTGGATCATTTCAGATACAAAATGGTACGTTTATTCATAAAAACTGATCCAAACGGTACCGGTTTTCGGGATAATTATCCAAACCAGTACAATTTGTACTGCGGTCTTGGTCTCAGCGCCTGGTTACACGTATTACGAGGTGATAATTGTTATAGTTTAATAAAAAGATCCCGTTTATCGAAAATATGAGTTTTAACGATTTACCGAAACGAATAATGTATCGAAAATGTTGCACCGGGACCCGCGCAGGACAAACCGAACGCCGGATCGAAAAAGTCAATACATGGAAAATGCTCGGAATATTGCAATAGGTTAGGAAGGAGTTTTCGGAAGAGTTTCGGGTTATAAAACATAAAAACGGATGACGTCGGTTGGTTCCCGTTTGTATAAAATAGTTTTTAAATACTCGGAAAAAGATTTTATAAAATCCATATATTTCCTATAAAAACATAAATCAACATAAAAATAATTAGGAAGATATGAAAATTATCTATATTTTATTTTAGACATATAAAAATTAAAATACTCAATTAATATTATTTTTAAACATCCAAACACATTTAACACTTAATAAATAATTCACAGAATAGATACTGAACACATATAATAATTATTTATTAGCAAAATAATTACACGATATATCCCGGATATTACATCCTTCCACCTTAAAAGGATTCTATCCTCAGAATCTCCTAAGAAAACAAATGAGGGTACTTTTCTTTCATATCACTTTCTAGCTCCCAGGTTGACTCTTCAACCTTTGGGTTTCTCCGCAATACTCTTACTAACTTTACCACTTTATTTCTTAATACTTTATCTCTTTTCTCTAGAATTTCTGTCGGACTCTCTACATATGACAAGTCTGCCTGAAGCTCTATTTGCTCATATTCTATTACATGCCTGGAGTCTGGATTATACTTCTTAAGCATAGATACGTGAAAAACAATGTGAATGTGCTCCATGTGCGGAGGTAACGCCAATTCGTAAGCTACTTTGCCAACGCGCTTTAGAATCTCAAAAGGTCCAACATATTGTGGGCTCAACTTTCCTTTCTTTCCAAATCTTGTTAATCCCTTCCAGAGTGATACTTTCAGTAATACTAAGCTTCCTTCTTCGAATTCCATGTCTTTCTTTGATTGATCTGCATATTTCCTTTGACGGTCTTGTGCTGCTATCAATCTCTTCTGGATAACTTCAACAACTTCCTTTGTGTGCTGTACTAATTCAGGTCCAAGTATTTTTTGTTCTCCTACTTCGTCCCAATACAGCAGAGATCTACACTTGCGTCCGTAAAGAGCTTCGTAGGGTGGCATCCCAATACTGGCGTGAAAACTGTTGTTATAAGCAAATTCTACCAGAGGTAAATGCTCGTCCCAACTTCCTTTGAAATCAATAGCACAAACACGTAACATATCTTCAATTGTCTGGATCGTTCTTTCACTCTGGCCGTCCGTCTGTGGATGGTAAGCTGTACTCATATTCAGTCTTGTTCCCAAACATTCTTGAAAACTCTTCCAAAATCTTGAATTAAATCTTGGATCTCGATCAGATATAATAGATACAGGAACTCCATGACGAGCTATAATTTCCTTCAGGTACATATGGACTAACTTGTTGAGCGAAAATCTTTCATTTATAGGCAGAAAATGAGCTGACTTGGTAAGTCTATCCAATATAACCCAAATGGCATCATGATTAGCCCGTGTCCTTGGTAATCCAACTATGAAATCCATGGCAATATGTTCCCACTTCCACTCTGGAATCTCCAATGGCTGTAGCAATCCACTTGGTCTTTGATGCTCTGCTTTAATTCTCTGACATATATAACATCTGCTAACTCATTCTGCAATTTCTCTCTTCATATATGGCCACCAATAATTTTCCTTTAAATCTCTGTACATTTTGGTACTCCCGGGATGGATTGAATACCTTGAACTATGAGCATCCTGTAAAATTTCATTCTTCAGCTCTGTCACTGGTGGAATCCAAATTCTAGAAGAAAACCTAAGAATACCTTGTTCGTCCTTTTGTGTGCACAATTCTGCACCTACCAAACGATTCATGTCCTGATCCATTACTTCTTCTTGACATTTCTTTATCTTCTCTAACAACTTCGGCTGGAAAGTCATACTATACACACTACAAGAAAAATGTTAATAGACATCACACATTAGACATCGGTTATGTTTGCCACTGATGTTAAAAGAATTTATAACATCATCCCGTGTTTTTTTGATGTCATTGTAATTCGAAGACAACAGTTATTTTAAAACCGATGTCTAAAGTTACCTAAAAAAATTTCAATTCACACCCATCTTTATATTTCCCCCCTTAGTCAAAATTTGCCCCCATTATCCTAAAATTTCACCCCGCTCATTAGCCAATATTTTGGTTCCCCCATTATTTTCCCTCTTCAGACATAAAAATTCCTCACCATCTCTCTCTTAGCACTCCTCTCTCTCTCTCTCGACTAAACACTCCACTACCCCGTTCACTTTCACCTCGACAGCTCACTTCACCATCGGAATTCCACTCATCTCACCTCTTCTCACCATCTCACCTTCGCTCACCATCTCTCTGTGTTCATCATCTCAATTCAGCTAAAGCTCGGTTGTTAAGCTTTGTAAGCTTATCTCATCTTTATTCTCAAATCAAACTAGTGTTCTCCACATGAAGAAAAAAATTATAAATTGGGATTTTTTTATTCAAAACCCTAATTTGTTAAATTGGGTTTTTTCAAATCAGAACCCTAATTTGATTATATGTCCTGTGTATGGTGCTTTTTTTTAATTCAATGTATTTTGGAGTTATTAATTCTTTTTAATTTTTTGTATATATACATGACGGTTTTTTGCATATGGTAGTGGATTTAATCTTTAGGTATTCACTTGATTAAGTTGGATTAGAAGGTGCGTTGCGTTACTCATTGGTTTATGCTTTTGTATATGTATGTTATATGATTTAATTTTTAAGTTAAATTGTGTTTGTCAATTTGGGGATACTACGAATGGGTGTATGTCCAAAGGTTGGATTTTTTATGTTTTTGTAGCTTTGGTAGGCATTTTTGTGTTTTTCTGTTGGCTATTTATATGATTTTGTTGTAATTTTGGTTGAATGTGATGTGGAACTGCAGGACCACATTTCAATCCGGAAGGATTCACACACGGTGCTCCTGAAGATGAAGTTCGTCATGCGGGTGACCTGGGAAACTTTATTGTTAATGTCGATGGTAATGGACTATTCTATTACTCTGCTTAGATTGGTTATTACGGGCTAGTATTTATAATATAAATTTGACCGATTAGTGTATTTAGCCTTGAAATAGCTTTGAGGAAGTCAATTACGTGCCTTAATTAGTATTTCAACATTGCTCTTTATTCCTCGAAACAAATGATAAGAATCTTTCCAGGGCTCTCTATTGTGTGAAACTAAGATGATGAGAATTATGCCCATGATTAACTTTGAGCACTCATTAGGGTCCATATTATGGGTTCCAATCAAATTATTGTTTATAAACTTATCCTTACTGATACATTTTCCTTCTATGTAATAAATGCAGGTGTGGCAGAAGCAACAATTGTCAATACATAGATATTTCTCTAGACCTTGGTAATTTTACACTTTGCTATGTTCTAATTCATTCTTAGTTATACTTGAATGGGAACTTAGTGGGCCAAATGCAGTAATTGGAAGAGCCTTGGTTGTTCATGAACTTGAGGATGACCTCAGAAAGGGTAATATTTTATTTTTCTCGTTTTGAACTTCTGCCTTGCATGCCTGATATAATGATATGTGAATGTTATGTATAGGAAATTAGGAATGGATTCAATATATCTTCTGTGTGCAAAGATTTGTTTATTCCATGTTCTCACTTGCATTTGTTTATCTATTTAGGTGGTCATGAGCTTAGCCTTTCCACTGGCAATGCAAGAGGTAGACTGGCATGTGGTATGTAATAAGCAAACTCCATTATTTCTCATTACAAATATATTATTACTTTTGCCTTGCATTCTCCTTGTGTATATAGTACATGGTATAGATTGTGTTGTGTTATATTCTGATATAATGAATAGTTATTTGACAGAATTCGAGTCGACTACTATAAAAGTCATATCAGTTTTAGAATATGTTTGTGTTATAATGCATGCATTTTGGGCTAAATTGAAGGGACGTTTATTAACGCGATGTGCATATTCAAGGAGAGATCGACTAAGTCTGTTATAATTATAGTTTGTTTTTCACAAAAATTCAGGATTTTTTGTACTTTCTTCTGACCTTATAATTTAAAACAAATATTTTTGAATGAGCCATTGAACTGTGGAGAATACCAAATCTATTGATATGTGGATGTGACAAAGTTCAATGAGGATGATACACGCATCAAATGCACATAGTCATTTGCCTTTGATCATATCTAAGCTTTGAATTATCCCTGATTTATTAATGACTTAATATATATATATATATATGTATACTGCTAGAGCTCATCCATTCAAAAGTTTTAGCACGACATGGTTATATCTTATATGTGCTTCATTAGATATTCTTGGTGTTGAGATGATTTATAGACATTAATCATCCCAAGTCCCTAAACTAACAGTTCTTGTGCCTTTATATCAGTAATGGGCTTGTTGGACAGAGCTCCCCTGGATTTAGGCATATTAAGCAAATAGTAAGTATGTCTTGTTTGTCTCTGTGTAAGTCTCTTGTTAGTCTCTGTATAATAGTATGTCTTGTTTGTCTTTGTTTTACTTGGTCTCTTGTAAGTCTCTGTATAATAGTATGTCTTGTTTGTCTTTTTTTTTACTTACACAGTCACTGTCTCTATCCTTATTCATTAATGTTGAGTTCTTATAATTAATCGTGATCATCTAATATGATTTATGCTAATGTATTTGTGATGATGATGTTACAAATGGGTTTTTCTTTGATTATGTTTTATTGGGGTTTTGTTGTTTAGGATCTGTTTGTTGTTTATAATTAATCTTGATCATCTAAAATTCGTACTTCTTTGAAATATTTGCTAAAAGTGCTGATTTAAATGGAGTTTTAAAGCTAACTCTAATGTTGCGGGCAAAGTTAGAATTACCTTTACTTTTCATTCTTTTTCTGGGTTCTATTTTTGTTCTTATGGTTCTATCTCCTTATTTGTAATTGCTATTTGATTTTGAGTCGGGAGTCAGGATTGTACATTACTAGGCAACACTGGTAATTACGCATGCATATCATCTTATGCTCTGCGCTGTTCCAAACCCATGTTTAATACAATCAGTCTAATCAGCTGAAAGAAGCATACACCTGGGAATCCGCATTGTTTTAATTTACTAATTTATTTTGATGCATGCAGCCCCAAAACATAGTACCAGCCGTTCCTGCTAAAGAGCTTGCAAACCCTGCAACATAGAGGAAGAAAAAGAATCTCCAAAAGGTTAAACATACTGCTCATCAGTTTCGAAATGTACTAATCTAGTCTGTCTTCCTACTGAGTTGTCTTAACAATAGACTTTATATATGGATTGCACATGTACTAAGGTTTGTAATGTGTTGCAAAAATAGCTTACTAGTGCAAACAACTTTGTATCATAATAGGGGGAACTAGTGTGACTAATGATTTGGTTGATCCGATCTTGCTAAAAATCCTGTAAATATTTCATCAAAGAATCCTTGTAATTTGCACTGGCAGTGTAGAATTTCAAATATATATTATTCTCAGATCTTCCCATTGCAGCATCCTATTCAAAAACGAAAATAGTGTTGAAATACTCAGATGCAAACACGCATTTTAATAAATTAATATTCATATCAAAATAATAATTGTACATCACTTTTAATGAATAAATACTGATATCTCAAAAGCAATTGTACATCACTTTTAAAGAAGAAAAAGTGATGTTAAAAAGTTAATGTACATCGCTTTTTTAAAAAATACTGATGTCAAAGACTGACATTTTCAAGTCTAAATGGTACATAGACATCACTTTGATTAGGATAAAACTGATGTCTATGTTCCACTATAGACATCACCCTTTACTTAAGAAATTGATGTTTAATATCTTATTTTACATCACAGAAATGAAATTATTCGATGTCTATGTGGAAAAAAACATAACTCATTATATGTTTAATATGTTGTAATAGGTGTATTTTATTTATAAAATTATTTATTTCTAACATTTTTTGTAAAAAAATAATGCATGGACATCAGCTTTTTTTCCAGAAATGATGTCTAACCGAGTAAAGACATCGGGTTTTAACCGATGTCTAGAATAGACATCACCGACATCAACATCGGTTGCTAAACAACATAGACATCGGCCAAAAATCGATGTCTATTGACATTTTTCTAGTAGTGACACTTTTGCTTCATCAGGCTTGCAAACTCTAATCTCCAATTCCAGTTTCTAAAATTCCTTATATATCTCTTTGGGTACTGATAACACATTTAACTTTTCTTTCCGACTCAACGCGTCTGCTACAATGTTTGCTTTATCGGGATGATAGTTAATCCTGCAGTCATAATCCTCAATCAATTCTAACCATCTCCTTTGCCTCATATTAAGCTCCTTTTGTGTGAATATGTACTTCAAGCTTTTGTGATCCGTGTAAATCTTGCAGCTTTCTCCATATAGATAATGTCTCCAAATCTTCAAAGCGAAAACTATGGCTGCTTGCTCCAAATCATGAGTAGGATATTTTTGTTCATGTGGTTTCAGTTGCCTTGATGCATACGCAATCACTTTATCGTGCTGCATCAGAACATATCCAAGTCCTTTATGAGAAGCATCGCTATAGATTACGAAATTTCCTTGATCATCAGGAAGTGACAAAACAGGTGTCGTGATTAATCTTTACTTCAATTCCTGAAAACTTTCTTCACATTTATCGTTCCATATAAACTTTTCATTCTTCTGTGTAAGCTTTGTCAATGGTGTTGCAATCCTTGAGGAATTTTGAACGAATCGACGATAATATCCCGCTAATCCCAAGAAACTTCTTACCTCGGTGGGTGTTCTCGGTCTTTCCCAATTTGTAATTGCCTCAATCTTTGCTGGGTCCACTTTGATCCCTTCATTACTGACTATGTGTCCTAAGAACTGAACTTCCTGTAGCCAAAACTCACACTTCGAGAATTTAGCATATAACTTCTTTTTCCTTAGAATCTCCAAAGCTTTTCTCAAATGTTCCGCACGATCCTCTTCCATCTTTGAATAAATCAAAATATCGTCTATAAACACAATAATGAACTTATCCAAATATTCCTTGAAAATTCTTTTCATCAGGCCCATGAACGCTGCCGGGGCATTGGTCAATCCAAAAGACATCACTAAAAATTCATAATGTCCATACCTTGTTCTAAAAGCTGTCTTTGGTATATCTTCTGGCTTGATCTTTAGTTGATGATATCCCGATCTTAAATCAATCTTGGAGAAGTACTTGGCTCCCTTCAATTGGTCAAAAAAATCATCAATTCTAGGTAACGGATACTTGTTTTTGATTGTAAGCTTGTTGAGCTCCCTATAGTCGATGCACAGTCTCATGCTTCCATCCTTCTTTTTGACAAATAGTACCGGTGCACCCCACGGGGATACACTGGGTCTGATTACTCCTTTCTCTAACAACTCTTGCAATTGCTTTGCTAGTTCTTCCATCTCAACGGGCGCCATTCTGTACGGGGCCTTGGATACTGGTTCTGTTCCAGGTGCTAAATCGATTGCAAATTCAATTTCTCTATCTGGAGGAAGTCCTGGTAACTCATTAGGAAACACGTCTGGAAATTCATTGACGACTGGAATATCTTCAAGTTTTGTTGGCTCTTGGCTTTTGTCAATCACATATGCCACGAAATGCTCGCATCCTTGCCGTAGTAACTTCTTGGCTTGAATCATTATTAAGAATTTCTTTACCTGCTTCTGGCCTTTAATTGTTACTATCCTCTCATCTGGCATCTTCACTATTACCTTCTTGTTTCGACAATCTATCTGAGCATCGTGCTTAGATAACCAATCCATTCCTAAGATAACGTCAAATTCTCCTAACTTAAATGGTATCAAATCTACACAAAACTTACTACCAGAAATCTCAATCTCACAATTCCCACAAACTTGATTAACAGATACACGTTCTTGATTTGCTAATTCCACAGTCATTATTTCATTTAAACACTCAACTGGACAATTTAGCTTATTAACAAAATCTTGTGAAACAAACAATCGAGTTGCTCCCAAATCTATTAACACTTTGGCACATAAAGAATTCACATTAAGCGTACCTGCCATGACATTAGTATCCTGGATAGCATGCTTCACAGACATGTCAAAAACTCTAGCCCTTGGAGTCTCATTCACTGCTGGGGTAGATCTCATAATCCTCAATGCATTACTGACTAGGGCTGGTGTCCTGCAATCCCTTTCTATATGTCCTGGCTTCCCACATTTAAAGCACATAAATCCAATGGCTGGAACCTTCATTGCTGGATTCCGGATAGGCTGATCCTTATTTGCTGGATCTCTTGCTGGCTGATTTCGGCACTCCCTCGAATAGTGCCCTTTCTGGTTACACTTGAAACAAACTACATTCAACTTATTACAAACTCCTCCATGATTCTTTCCACATACCTGACAATCTGGAAAAGTTAACCTCAACTGATTCGGCTGATTCGCATTAACTGGACGGTTGCCCTGGCTTCCGTCGCCTGCATTTTGTCTCTTGAAATTAAAATTTCTCCCTGGCTGAAACTTGCCCTTCTTAAAATTTGGAAACTTCCCTGGTTGTGACTGACCTTCATTCCCTTCAAATTTCCTTTTCTTACTTTCTTTTTCCTTCTGTGACATCTCACTATCTGTCTCTGCAATCATAGCCTTCTGTACAACTCCTGCATAAGTATCCAATTCAAAAATGGATACCTTCCCTCTAATCCATGGCTTCAAACCTTGCTGGAATCTTTTAACCTTCTTCCTGTCAGTATCCACATATGACGGCACATACCTTGACAATTCTTCAAACTTGCTTTCATAATCTGCCACCGACATATTTCCTTGCTTTAACTCTAAAAACTTCAACTCCATCTGATCCTGGACAAACTGGGAAAAATACTTTTCTAAAAACAATTTCTTAAACCTCTCGCAAGTAATAACATCTGTTCCTTCCAATGTCTTCACAGTCTCCCACCAATAGTTAGCCTCATTCTTCAAGTAATAACTTGCAAACTCAACCTTCTGATCTTCCTTCACATTTACTAAGGAAAATGACTTCTCTATTTCCTTTAACCAAACATTTGCTTCAATCAGTTCTAAGGAACCCTTGAATTCTGGTGGGTTCACTGCCTGAAAAGTTTTGAAAGTTACCTGGGGATTGGTCTATCTTTGTTGTTGTTGTGCCAGGTGAACTGTTTGTTGGGCCAAGATTTGGAGAATCTGGGCTATTGCTGGGTCTATGGGTCCTGGGTTTGCATTCTGGTTTGTATCATCTTGGTTGTTATTGTTGTTGTTGTTGGTTTCTTCATTCTGGGTGTTGGTACGGGTATTTCTTCTGGGAGGCATTTTTCTGTAAAGAATCAAACAACTTATTTAGCTTTTAAATCAAATCCTTTGCATAAAAGAAAAGTTTTGTAAAACAGAAATATCTCTTTTTGAAAGCAGTTGTAACAGTTGAACTAAGTAAATTGCATACTTCTTTACAGAATATAAACAGTTAAGGGAATAGGGTACATGGTATCACATGGGTATAACTGGTGCAATAAATAAGGTAAAGTAAAGCAGGTGCAGTAAAATAAATGACAATGCTGGAAAGAAAAGGTACTGGTATATATTTAGATCAAAAGTTTTGGGTAGTACAAGCGTAAAGACGCTTCGGAAGTAAAAGCAAAAAGGATACAATAACCTACTCACTAGTCAGCAACTCTAGTCTATAAATACAACTCAAAAGTCTACTGATACATACTACACGCTACTGTACATACTACACAACCATAACAACACTGATCATCATCTCCATCCCTGGATCTCTGACTCATGGCAAGTCTGGACCTCCATTCTCCTCAAGCTCCTCTAGAACCCACTTAGCCCACTCCACCAGAAAATCAGGGGTGATGTCCACATGTGTAGCCTCAGCAATCCTCATAGCAGCTGCTCTACGAAACACCTGAAGCCTCTCTCTGAGTTGCCTTCCACCACTCCCAACCTCTTTGGTACGCATGATATGTAATAACTCCTGAATCTGACCCTGTAAGAATCGCTGCTCCATAAGGAAAGCCTCAAACTGATGATATGGGACATGATAGGAAGAGAACTGGAAAGGTACTCCTATAACTGAATGACCAGTAAAGCCTGAATCAGCAGGTGGGGGTCCTCTGATAGGTGGCCTCATGCCTGGGGGTGGAATAGCCTGCAATGGTACGGGCTGCAACACAGGTGGGGGTAGAATAGCCAACACCGGTGGAACAACAGGACGGGGATCTGAAGATGGTACTCTAACTGAAGGCTTTGAGTGATCAGCTGATACAGGGATGAAAGAGTCGGCCATCGCTGCTATCTGAAATCATATCGCAATATAAGAATCTTGAGCTACAATGCGAATCATACTAATACCTGTTATACCGTAACACTCAGCCTCTCAACGTTCTATCTTTCTATTCATTACTTCTAATCCTAACCCTCTACCCATTCCCGTTAACCTAGGCTTGTGTCAATGACTTATAACCTGTAGCTCTGATACCAAACCTGTGGCGCCCTCCAAACCCGGGTCAGAAGTTTGGGGTCCACACACACACACCTTATTTATAACCTACTTATAACAATAATAAAGATAATAATAATATGCAGTGACCCTACTTACCAACTACCACGGACCGCAACAGGTTAAAGTATTCACACAAGCCAAACATACCTACTTATATCTTATATTACAAACCGTTCAAATCCCAACTATTCTAACTCAGAACTGAGTAATTAACATTATTACAAACTTTTACAAACTCAAATTATCCCAAAAGAAGCCTACTAGCTTAACTCGATCAACCTGAACCCCTAGCTCTCGCGCTGGACTGAGGATCCTCGATACCAACCGGTTCCTTCTTAACTGGAAAAGAACATAAACAACATCGCACAAATGAGCTAACTAGCTCAGCAAGTCACAATGACAAAACTGAGAATAATGATCATCAAGTGAAAAGGGTTATGATACCAAGTGAATAATGAATTATGATTTAGAATTGGATATTATATTTTCATTTTAAAAACCAAGGTTAGCTGCTGATCAGTCACGCACTAACCCCGAGCAAAGCACACAACACTGCTCTAACTACTGGATCCAAGGCACACATTGGCCTAACTTGACCATTATATGGGCTGACCACGAATCTGGTGCACAATTTTATAAAAACAATCCAATTATAACATAATAACATAATCAATAGTAATAAGCAATAAACAGAATCATTAACAACATTGGACGTTCAATAATGAAATGGTTTCAATCTGCATAAGGATCAATATGGCATTTTCAAAGCTTGGATGTTAGGTAATGAAAGAATTAGATAACAAAGGAATTAATATTTCAGGGTTACCAGGAATTGGTCTTTCAAATCATAAGGTACAATGGTTTGAGTATATAAGTAATTCGGTTCAGTGTTTGGTATTTAGTTTGTATGTATTTGTGGAGTAGTATCGTATATATGTGGTTCGTATTTGGGTGTACAATAATCAATGGTTTAGAAAGAATACCGTTTACGGCTCAAGATCAATAACTGGAATCAGGGTTTTGGGTTCAGTGCTTCAAAACACTTGTAATATAAAACAGGACTATCAATCCACTATAATATATCTCAAGAAAGTTCAGAACACTTGCCTGGTATTAGCTTGCTATAATTCTCTAACTTTCAATCACAACCGTCTACTCCTCGACTATCTGTTTCCCTTTCCTACGCCTTGCCTCTTCTGCTCACATATTATAAGCATCAATCAGTATTCAACTCATACGATTCTATTCGACATATACTTCTATCTACCCTTCGTTTCACCCAAATCCGTTTAACGGATTGAAAGTTATACTATATCAAGTAAACATCAAATATATATATACCGCCAGTCAACCAAAAAGTAACATATAACACATAACACGTTAAACAATCAATGATATATCATTTATAATGGAGTCTCGGGTCATAAACAGGCTTTCGGGTATTTAAAATAATTTTTAAAACATTTTTCGGAATTAAAACGGGTCGTTGGATCAATTTCGGAGTAATAAACAGTGTTCGGCTGGCCAAATCTGGCTTTAAAACAATTTTATAATAATTATCGAGCCTTGAAAACAATTTAAAATAATATTTTAAAGCTCGAAACTATTTTTCTGAATTTTTTAAATCATTTTTAAATAATTAAATCTAATTAAATAATTAATTAAAATCAATTAATAATTAATTAAATCAATTAATTTTCAAATTAATTGACCAACTAATCAATTAAATATTAACTAAAATTAATTAACTAATTAATTCAGATTTATTTTTGAATTAAAAATAATTTTTGGAATTAAAATAATGATTTTTAGAATTTTTAGAAATTAAAAATGAATTTTTATAATTAAAAATAAATAGAAAATATGATTTTCGAATATTTTTAAAACAATCCTATTTTTGCAAATCCTGGAAACCCGGGGGACTAAACTTCTTCACCTACAAAAGTACAGGGACTAAACTGCAATTTTGCAATCCAGTCGCCGGAAAATACAGGGGTGGCCGGAGAACATGATTTCGGCATCCTCACCCCACCATCTGCTCCAGATATAATCTACAGATAACCAGGAACAAAACCATGCAATCAAATCACATCAATAATCTCTGTCCTGGACGAAAAATGGCCAAGAACATCACTGGTTTCCGGTGAAGCGACGAAAACTTCAAAATACAACTCCCTTCGATTCAGACATCCTCTGTTAACGAGTTATATACCAATCGATTGCAAATTTCATAAGGAACACAACCCACTATAAATCAACAGCTAATAACCCCTAAATCAAAAAGCCCCAAATTTCAATTGAAAACATTCATACGGGTTATAAACCCTAATTTCAAAATTCGAAGATTAAACTCAATTTTGAACATGTTATTGAACTCCAAATCAGTCATATGACATATGAAAATCATCAGGAAAACAAGTTCTACAACATGCAATCATCAAATCATCTAAACAATCATCTGAACAAAAATTCATATTTTTAATTAAAATAATTCAAAAGTAAATAAAAATATAGAAAATAAACCTTGATTTCTGCAGTTCTAAAACTTGAAGAAACTGAAAGAACACCTAAAACCTCTGTTTTGATTACTCGAGCGTTCCAATCGGACTCCACTAACACCTTCAATTTGTGGTTTGATTTTCAGAAGATTATATGAATATAGGTATTTTCTCTGGAAAATTATATTATTACTGACTGCAAATGATTTTTGATACGGAATAAAATACGGTAAAGGCTATTTATATTTACGGAAAATTAGTATCCCGTTGGATCATTCCAGATACAAAATGGTACGTTTATTTATAAAAACTGATCCAAAACGGTACCGGTTTTCGGGATAATTATCCAAACCAGTACAATTTGTACTGCGGTCTTGGTCTCAGCGCCTGGTTACATGTATTACGAGGTGATAATTGTGATAGTTTAATAAAAAAATTCTGTTTATCGAAAATATGAGTTTTAACGATTTACCGAAACGAATAATGTATCGAAAATGTTGCGCCGGGACCCGCGCAGGACAAACCATACGCCGGATCGAAAAAGTCAAAACATGGAAAATGCTCGAAATATTGGAATTAGGTTAGGTAGGAGTTTTCGGAAGAGTTTCGGGTTATAAAAACGTAAAAACGGATCACGTCGGTTGGTTCCCGTTTGTATAAAATAGTTTTTAAATACTCGGAAAAAGATTTTATAAAATCCATATATTTCCTTTAAAATCATAAATCAACATCAAAATAATTAGGAAGATATGACAATTATCTATATTTTATTTTGGACATATAAAAATTAAAATACTCAATTAATATTATTTTTAAACATCCAAACACATTTAACAGTTAATAAATAATTCACAAAATAGATACTGAACACATATAATAATTATTTATTAGCAAAATAATTACACGATATATCCCGGATATTACAATCTTTACCAAACCCCTTGATGAATCCACCTTCACTAGGTTGGTAAGTGAGTTAGGTATGCTTAATTACTCCTAATCTATTTTGATGTCTAAGCAAATTGAAATGCAGCTAGAGTAAAAGTTGATATTTTCTTTTTAGACAAAATTTAGACTAAGTCAGAATTTGTATCTCGACGGATGTTCATTATCCGTTGAAAATGAATATCCGTTGAAAATGAATATCCGTTAAATTATATCATCCGTCGAAATATCAATTATTACTCTGGATAATTTTATCATCATCCGTCAAATTGTACTCAATCTTAGCCGTTAATTTTTAGCATCATCCGTCGAATTTACTTACAGCCTGCATGTATATTTCAACGGATAATCTTAGAATTTTGACAGATATCTTTATTTTCAAACGGCTATTTTGCGCTAATTTGATTAGTTACTTTATTTCACTTTATTATTTTTGACAGTTTTATTTCCGAGTAAGTATAAAAGCTAATTTCATTTCTATTCTTTACTTTTATCTTTCTCAAGCAATTTCCCTAACTATTTCTTCTCCAAAGCAAAATCGTTTTCTCTGCAAACTATTCTCATTCTCAAAAATGGCACTAGTAATCAAGATCATGTCCCAGTATGGGTTTGTGTACGAAAAGATAAGGACCATTGCTGTTTACAACTCAAGTGACAAAACCATTACCTTTTTTCTCAAAGGTACAAACTATTGCAATAAGCAGTGATATAATTCATGCATGTTTTCTATTACCTGAGAATAATACACTAAGCCCACACACAGACATATATGTGAGTTCCATGCTCAGTTCTATGGGTTATGCTTTTGACCCCACCAAGCTAGGTGATGTTAGGAGAAAAGGCCTCAGAAAGGAGTGGAGCTTTCTCTGTGATTATTTTATCAAAGTATATTTTGGGAAAATTAGTAATTTTGATGTAGTGACTTATTCACTTGTAAACATATTATATATGCTTCCTAGTGATAAGTATCATAATTTTAGCGAGTATGTTGTGTTTGAATTAGGGTATAAGCTAGGAGACATTACGAAAAGGTCTATAAATATATAGTATGCTAGATTCTTTATGTTATTGGCTAACTTTGTTTCTGAAGATCTTATTATTTGAAACCCAGCCAACAAGCTTGATTGTTGGGTTCAAGAAAGAAGGGTTATTGCTGATTTGAACAGGGCAGACCATCACAGTAAGGTCCCCCTAGTTTACCTGCCAATCATGGAATTACCTCAGGTAAGTGAGGTAAATGTCTCTGTCTCTACTACTACTTCTCAACACCTGCTTCTTTTCCATCAACTGTGGTCATGACACCTGTACTAACCCCAAAATTTTGAACTTTTTGTAACCCTTATGAATAGTGTTTTTGCTGATATTGCTGGATAAGAAAACTGTTCATGCCACACTATGTAGGGGTTCTTTTATGGATATTCTGAGATTTTATTGGTACTCTATATGATATATAAGTGTATGTAAAGATCGTCAGAATCCAAATTTGAACCTTTTGATTTTTCCCGAAAATCCACCAGATATCGAAAGAATTGAGTATAAGGTAACAGGATAAAAAGGATTTAAATTCAAGGATTTTAATAGAGGATCATAAAAGGAATATAATGTATTAAGAAAGGTTAAGGGAACCTAAGTAATAAGATCCCGGGTATGATCCCTCAAACGATAAACGAAAACGAAAGTTAAGCGAACCGTATAACAGATCAGCGGTCATTAGCCAAATAATTAAAAGCAAATCAAAGAGATTAGTGGCGATGATGTCATCAAACCAATGAGAAGAGGAAAAAGGAGGGAGGGTGACATCACATGGTGACATAAGCATGACCAAGCAAGTGTGTTGTTGGTTGAATTAGAACCACACAAAAATTACCATGGTAAAAAGGTAACAAAACAAATCAAAATGTCAACCAACCAAGCCAACAATTCATTTTCACCAAAAACACAAAATTTTCTCCCCATTCTTCATCAAGCTCTCGGCTTTTCTTCTTTTCCAAAGAAAGAAAAATCAAAAACCTAGTTCCAAGCTTTGTTAAATTGCAAGGTAATTATCTAAGACTCCTTATGCATAGATATGGATATCCTATAAGTTTGAGCTCCTAAATCATTCACAATCTCTTCCTAAAAATCATGGAAGAAGATGGTGAATAGTGTTTTTCAAGAACTAAATTTTTTGTTCTTGAAGTTTTGTTTAGATTAAGCTTGGATAAGGACTTTAAGGGTGATTCCAAGCTATTCACTTGATTCTCCACTCTCCAAGGAAGGTATAACCCCTCCAAACCCTAACTTTATTTGAGTAATTAGGTTTATTTTTGTTGGTATAATTCATGAGAGGCTTGCTAGTTGTAAATGTAGAGATTAGTTGATTTTGTGAAGTTTTTGGAGTGGTAGTTCTTGGATTGTTGATTAATGAACTTAAGTGTAGTTTAAATTCAAGTTTAATAATAGTATAAATTCATAATATGGACTTGTTGGGGCTGTTATGGTGAGTTATGGATGGAATTTTGATTGGGTTGTGATTGTGGATTGATTGTGGGTTGATTTGAAGTGGTTTAAATTTGGGTAATCGCGTAAACATAGCCGTCGTAATGTTCGATTTACTTTAGGCTGTTTTTGTTCTTAACATTAGGACCCGTGAACTCACTGCTACGTTTTGACCATTTCCATGATTAGATATTTCATGTTACGAGCTTCGTTTTGATATGTAGTTCGTTTGATTCCGATGTACGGTTTAGGAGAAACGGCCGTTTTAAGTAAGGACGTTTCGCGAACGAATCATTACCCCTGGCCTTACTTTGAAACATAGGTTAAAGACCAAAAAGGACTAATTGGAGAATGAAACAATAATGTAAAGTGCATTAGGCAGTTGGTAAGACACTCGCGAAAGAATCGCCTTAAAACTCGTAATGGTTAATTTATTAAAATGGTGGAGCCGAGGGTACTCGAGCGACTTAAGAGAATCAGTAAGCGCAAAGCAAGCGTTAGAGTCTAAATTGGTTAAAGTATAGATTGATAAGTGACTTTGGTTTAATTCCAACTTATATGTTGTTTATAGGTTACCAGACTCGTCCCAAGCCATTTATAACCCCAGTCGCTCAGGCAAGTTTTCTACCCGTTATACTGTTGTTGTGATGTATACATTTGTACATGCATTATCTTGTGATAGATGCATAATGGTTATTTAGCAAATTCTTGCGATATATTGTAGCATGTGATATGGTATATATGCATGCCTGTTTCATATTCTTGACACATATATATATGTTGATTCAGTTGATAATACATATGCTAGAGATAAGCGGTAATTGGCATATACCCTTAGTATAGGGGACCCAAAGGTGATCTTTTTCTAAAATCGGGAGTCGAGGCTCCCGAGTATAATATATATATATATATATATATTTATATATATATGAATAGTTTTCAAAACTATGAATTGCATAAGGTTTATTCAATAACTTTATTTTATTATTGAATATTATTTTGAATATTCATTCGAGGGCTTATGACCCCGTTTAATTATCATTGAATATCATTTTGAATATTCATTTGAGGGCTTATGATTCCATTTATTTTATTAATGAATATTATTTTTAATATTCCTTCGAGGACTTATGACTCCGATTATTCACTAAATTATATTCTTTATTTTTATTAAAGAATAATGTGTCGATAATCAAACTTACTTTTGATTATTCAAATAAAGATATTACTTTCGTATAAGTACATCTTTGGTTATTTAAGATTCATTTCAAGTATAAGTTTTACAACTTCTACTTCAATTATTTTTATAAAGATTATTCTTTATGGGAATATTATTTAAATAATAATATTCAGATATTTTCTAATATATTGGGACTGATTTATTTTATTAAATCAGCATTACTCCAAACATCCTTAAAAATGTTTGCGAGCCTTCAAAATGATTTTTAAAAGTTAGAGCGGATCCCAAAAACTCATTTTTATTTATTTAAGATCTTCCTTTCAAAGGGTATTTAAATATTCGCTCAAAACCTGAGGGATCCGGCTCTGTGGTATGTTTTATATTCGCAACAAGGTTGCTATTTTGAAAAAAAGAGTTTTGATTACTTACCCATTACTCGGGAAGTAGAATTCTTGGAACAAGTTAATCCATTAACAGGCATCGCCTGGGAAATATCGGTGAGTTTTCCTTTCCAACTAGATACGACTTCTTGGTGGAGCCGTATCAACAAGTTTCTACTTGGGGAAAGTGGGGACGAGCTTTACATTTCAGAGTCATGGATTTCATCTGAACTAGGAGCGGCGTAAGTGGTCGAGTGGTGCCGGCCCAGCCTAATTATATTGGCCCAAATGGCCTGGAAGTTCCGCTAAGACGGTCCATTCCTTAGAAGTCCAGTGTTCGATTGACAAGTAAATCTGACAGGTTCTCCTCTACATGTAGAAAATGGTGGGGTTGTACTACTGTGACTGATCATCGTAAGTGGTCTTCCTGGCGCGACAAACTCCCGTAATGAGTTCATCATCCAGTTGGATAATTCTGGAACACTACCCGTAGCTTTTCGATCGAAAGGCTATGAATGGGTGGTTGCCGAAGCATTGACAGGGTCAAACAGTTTCAATGGTGTTTCCATTGAATGAAGTATCTCGTAACTTCATTTCCTTTAAAAAAAATATTTCAAAGATTGAATCTATTCAAGTCTTAGCTTGTGGTCTCATCTATGGGATGACCTTTTGAAACTTATTATACTTTGAACAATAATAGTTCAAGTAGATTTCTAAAAATGATATAAGTATAGTGAAGTATTTGGTAACTTCATCCCTTGTTTTTGTTTATATCCAGTAAGTAATTACCTTACACTTGATAAATGATTCTAGTTAGTTATCCATTGATATACTTGCATTATTGTTTACACTATATATTATCTTGCGAGCTGTAATGCTCACTCTTGCTTCATTTCTTCATCACACAACAACAGTTAGGAAAGATGGCCAGACTCAAGCAGACCCAGTGCAAGCGCGTGGGAAGCGTCCCGCGTCTTCCCGTTGATGTTGTAGTTGTTATAGCTGCAGAGGTAGATCTATTGGTAGATCAGGCATTCTACTTTTGGGAACCAAATATTGTATAATTATAACTTGTGGCAGATAATGGCAATTAACTGTAAATTTATCAAGTAATCATTTTGGGTTGTAATAACTTTTAACTTGTGGATTCAAGGACTTGTACTTATTTCAATTTCATCTCTGAGACTATAACGGGTTGTGGTGTGTGATAGTGTGGGGTCATAGCATAAGTTTATTTATTTTAATTAAGTGAAGTGATATTGTGGAAAGAAAGACCGTGACGACGCGGATTCCCGACCCCGGATCTGGGGGTGTTACAGAAATGGTATCAGAGCTAAGCGTTATAAACCTCAGAGATGATGCGACGATGTAATAATAAACTCACAAAGATAATAAGAACTCTTGCCAAGTTCATGGTCAGACTACTTAAAGTAGCGCTGACAGTTAAAACCCTTACGGGAACCCTTATAAGTATCATGATAGTAACTTAGCTCTTTTAATGTGTAGGCGCATGAGATAGAGGACCCTGAGTTGTTCGAGCGTGAGCATGATAAGGCACTGCTAGATGCCGAGGATCAGGAGGAGCCTGAGATGGAGGAGGATGAGGTGGACCCCTCAGAGGAGTCAGAGACAGAGGTTGTTGCTATTTCAGATGAGGAGGACCCAGATGAGGTCCCAGTGGCTGAGGAGCGTGTCGGAGCTATGGTAGTGTACACTGGTACCCCTTTACCCTCACTCCCGGTGGTCAGAGCTCCTACCCCTCCACCACTATCCTGGAGCCCATATGATGACAGCTCAGAGACCCATACTTCCGAGCCTAGGCAGACCGAGGAGGCACCCCCAGCGGCTCCGGATTCACCACCTCTCGACCCTGCCCATAGACAGTCTTTGTTAGTCCACGGCTATGTTCAGGATGTACTGAGGACCCGAGTGGCTGTTGCTGAGGCCCGGCTGGATGAGGCCAGGAGGGAGTTGGATGCGGAGAGGGCGGGTAGGCGTACCCGAGCTTATGAGACTAGGGCTGCTATACCCCGATCCTTGAGGAGAGAGCTGACGGGGATAGAGCTCACATCCCGAGCGAGACTCAGATCGCTCCAGGGGGACAGGCATGGTAGGATCTCCAGGCGGCAGGCCGACTATATCTTCCGTCGTGCGATGGAAAGGGTATGGGAGCTGACCTGCTCCGGCATGTGATTCAGGACTGACGATGGGATAGTCTACTTGTCTAGTTAGTCGAGGCCTTAGTAAGAGCCAATTTTCCGGGATAGTTGACTTGTATATAGCATCCCTTTTTCTGACTAGACAGATAGACTCTTGTGTATCACTTTTGGGACAGATGGCTGTAGCACTGTTGTACTTTTGACCAGATCAAACTATGTATTTCTCGCATTATGTATATATTTGTTTCCTTTCAGTTCAGTTCCTTAGTGACGAGATCACTATTTTTATCATTATTATTACTGTACTTCTTATTAGAACTGTCATAAAATAATAGAATTGCGAGATACATTCTCCCCATTATAGAGCTGTACAAGGCATAATGTTGAGTATGATTGTGACCTAACATTGATTTTTCCCAATAATTTTTTTATTATCAATATCATGCCGCCAAGAAATATTGGAACTAGGGCAAACCCTGGATCTGAGGACCAGGGAAGCCATAACCAGGACGATAGGAACCAGGAACACAGTGAAGAGGAAGACGGGGATTATGTTGAACAGGATGACTCCCTGTATGAAGAGGAGGAGGAAACATATGATGTTGAGGGATTTGAGATAGAGGCTGAAGAATGAGAAACTGAGGTTGAGCAACCAGTACCAAACCCAGGCATGGATCCCATGGGCCGGTTCATGCAACTACTAAGGCAGAACTCGGAACGTCAACCCAACCCACCCCCTAAAGGAAATAGCAATGTTGTGGCAAACTCTTTCAGGGCTTTTAAGTCCCTTAAGCCCCCTGAGTTCCACGGATCAGCCGACCCAGTTGAAGCAAGAGCATGGTTAAAGGAAAGGGAGAAATCCTTTGAGATTCTGAGTATCGATGAGGCACAGAAGACTGTATTTGCTACCTACCTTCTGAAAGGAGTGGCTAACTACTGGTGGGAGGCCAAGAAAAACATGGAGACGGATGTTATTATAACCTGGGAGAGATTCAGTGAGTTGTTTCTGGGAAAATATTTCCCGAGGTTTATGGAAAACTAGATGGAGCTCAAGTTCTTGGAGCTAAAGCAGAATAACTTATCTTTAGCAGAGTACAAAGCAAAATTTACTGAGTTATCAAGGTTTGTGCCGGAATTTGTGAGCACCGAGGAAAAGAAAGCTAGGAGGTTTCAGCAGGGACTGAAACCGTAGATTCAGAATAGGGTGGCAATCCTTGAGCTTACTGATTATGCCACTCTGGTGCAAAAGGCAACAATTGTAGAAGCCGGGAATGAACAGATGCAGAAGGAAAGAGAGAAGAAGGGAATAAAGAGGAAAAGCATGAGCATGGGTGGAGGTTCCGCAGGAAGGAGCTACCCAACTAGATTTAATCGAGGAGCAGTGTCCCTACCGGGAAAGAACACTGGGTTTAAACGGCCAATGAGTGTGAATGTGAGCCAGAGGGGTCAGAAGTCAAGAATGTCATATTCCAACCAGTCTCGACCCCCATTGTCAGCCTGTAACACTTGTGGAAGGATGCATTCTGGGGAATGTAAGGGAAATCCAGTAACCTGCTTTAAGGGTGGGTAAGTGGGCCACTATTCCCACAAATGCCCTTCGTCAGCCCCTGCCGTCATTCCAACCACCACTTGTCATCAGTGTGGATGCCCGGGTCACTGGAAGAAGGAATGCCCAATGAACAAACCAGCAGCTTCAGGAGCCAGCAGGGCTGCCTCCAATAAGCCACCTACTGCGAGGACTTTCAACATGATAGTCCAGGATGCTATGAAAGACTCAGATATGATAGCAAGTACCCTTTCTCTAAATTCAGTCAGTGCAAACGTTTTATTTGATTCGGGAGCAACTAAATCTTTTATATCAAAGGACCTTACGCGTCAATTAAGACTTAAGGCTGAACCCTTGATAGAACCCTTACAAGTAGAAATAGCCAATCATGAAATTATTCCTGTTAACCAGATTCACCCCGCCTGTGAGTTAGGCATAGGGGAACAATCTTTTAGTGTTGATCTGATTCCTTTTAAATTAGGGGAGTTTGATGTAATTTTGGGAATGGACTGGCTATCTAGCAATGATGCTCAGATATACTGTAAAGGGAAGAAAGTTAAGTTAAATATCCCAGGAAAGAAAGAAGTCATATTTAGAGGAAAGAAGCAGACGCAGAAATTTTTGACTATGGCCCAGGCCAGAAGGATGTTACTAAAAGGAAATGAGGCTTACCTAGCCTACGTGGTGGACACGCAAAAAGAGGTACCCAACTTACAAGATATTCCGGTAGTCAATGAATTTGAAGACGTATTCCCACAAGACCTTCCGGGATTACCACCCGATAGAGTGATTGAATTTGCTATTGATTTGGCCCCAGGGACGGCGCCAGTTTCAAAAGCACCTTACCGGATAGCCCCATTAGAAATGAAGGAATTAGCTACCCAATTGCAGGAACTTTTGGATAAGGGTATGATAAGACCCAGTGTGTCTCCGTGGGGAGCACCAGTGTTATTTGTTAAGAAGAAGGATGGGAGCATGAGGCTGTGGATCGACTATCGAGAGTTGAACAAGCTAACCATAAAGAACAGGTACCCGTTACCTAGAATAGACGATCTGTTCGACCAGCTAAAGGATGTTGTTTATTTTTCCAAGATTGACCTGAGAACTGGATATCACCAACTAAAAAAATTAAACCCGAAGATATTCCCAAGACAGCGTTCCGTACTAGGTATGGGCACTATGAGTTCTTGGTAATGTCCTTTGGATTAACCAACGCCCCAACGGCTTTCATGGACTTAATGAACAGAGTATTCAAGAAGTACTTGGACAAGTGTGTGATAGTTTTTATCGATGATATTTTAATCTACTCAAGGACTGAGGCAGAACAAGCAGAGCATTTGAGGATATCTCTAGGAATACTCAGAGAGGAACAGTTATATGCCAAATTCTCGAAGTGTGAATTCTGGAGGAATGAAGTACAATTTCTAGGACATCTGATCAATAAAGAAGGAGTATTGGTCGACCCCTCCAAGATAGAGGCGGTCTCAAATTGGGAAAGGCCAACCACACCCACAGAGGTAAGGAGTTTCATAGGATTGGTCGGCTACTATCGTAGATTTGTACAGGACTTTGCGAAGATCGCAGCCCCTTTGACACGACTTACTCGTAAGACAGAGAAGTTTGAGTGGACGGAGAAATGTGAGAACAGTTTTCAGGAATTAACGAAAAGGTTGGTAACGGCCCCGGTGTTGGCATTGCCAGACGGAAAAGGAGATTTTGTGATATATAGTGATACGTCGCATAAAGGATTAGGGTGTGTGCTTATGCAGCATGGTAAAGTGATTACGTATGCGTCGAGACAACTGAAAGAATACGAGATTAGATATCCTACTCATGACCTTGAGCTCGCAGCAATAGTTTTTGCCATAAAAATTTGGAGCCACTATTTGTATGGAGAGAAGTGCGAGATTTTCACAGACCATAAGAGCCTCAAGTACATATTTACGCAGAAAGAGCTCAACATGCGCCAGAGGAGATGGTTAGAGCTAATCAAGGACTATGATTATGAGATTCTCTATCATCCGGAGAAAGCCAATGTGGTGGCTGATGCCCTTAGTAGAAAGGAAAGACTCAGAATGATAATGACTTCGGAAGAATTGATAAAGGATTTCGAGAGGATGGAAATAGAAGTAAAGGTAACCGGAACCGGAACTGAAAAGCTGTTTGAGATCTCAATGCAGCCAGAGTTACTGGAAAAGATCAGATTGTGCCAAGAGAAAATAATGAATGAAGGCAGAGAGTTAATGACTGGAGAAGAGATCCATACTGAGAAAGATGATAAAGGGATAATGAGGTACTCCTACCGGATTTGGGTTTCGAACGTTCAAGAGCTTAAAGATGAGATTTTGGATGAAAGCCATAGTTCAAGATATTCCATCCACCCGGGAAGCACCAAGATGTATAGGGATTTGAAGGAATATTACTGGTGGCCCAACATGAAGAGGGACGTAGCAGAATGGGTAAGCAAATGTTTGACTTGCCAAAGAGTAAAGGCAGAGCACCAGAGACCCAGTGGACTCTTACGATCCCTGGAGATTCCCGAATGGAAATGGGAACAGATAGCCATGGATTTTGTTGTCGGTTTACCAAGGACGAAAGCCAACCATGATGCCATATGGGTGATTATAGACCGACTGACAAAGTCAGCTCATTTCATTCCTATCAATGAGAGATACACAGTCGATAGACTGGTGGACATTTACCTTAAGGAAATAGTGACGCGACATGGAGTCCCAGCGTCCATTGTCTCAGACCGAGACCCCAGGTTCAACTCCAGATTTTGGATGAGCTTTCAAGAATGTGCGAGGACCAAGTTAAATATGAGTACCGCTTACCATCCCCAGATGGATGGGCAGAGTGAAAGGACCATCCAAACACTAGAGGATATGTTGAGAGTCTGTGTAATAGACTTTAAAGGAAGTTGGGATGATCACTTGCCGTTGATCGAATTTTCTTATAACAATAGCTTTCATGCTAGCATCAGAATGCCACCTTATGAGGCCCTGTACGGAAGAAGGTGTCGATCTCCCTTATACTGGGATGAAGTAGGAGAGCGGAAGATGCTCGGACCCGAAGTGGTCCAAAGGACCAAAGACATAGTGGATCTCATCAGAGGACGGCTTGTAGCAGCCCAAGACAGACAGAAGAAATATGCAGACCTAGCTCGAAAGGACAAGGAGTATGGAGTAGGGGACTTAGTAATACTAAAAGTATCCCCTTGGAAGGGGTTAATGAGATTTGGAAAGAAAGGAAAACTAAGCCCAAGATACATTGGACCTTTTGAGATACTAAGACGGATTGGGAAGTTGGCTTACGAGCTAGCCTTACCCCCGAACCTACAACAAGTTCATAATGTGTTCCATGTGTCAATGCTAAGGAAGTACCATCGGGATGCCAGACACATAGTGGAGTACGAGCATGTGGACATGCAACCAGATCTGACTTACGTGGAGAAACCAGTAAAAAATATGGATAAGAAGGAGCAGGTGCTTCGGAACAAAGTGATCAAGCTAGTCAGAGTGCTATGGCAGAATCATAATATGGAAGAATCAACTTGGGAACTAGAGAGCGCAATGCTAGAAAAGTACCCCCATTTGTTTTCTATTTGATTCCGGGACAGAATCCTTTTAAGGAGGGGAGACTGTAATAACCCCAAAATTTTGAACTTTTTGTAACCCTTATGAATAGTGTTTTTGCTGATATTGCTGAATAAGAAAACTGTTCATGCCACACTATGTAGAGGTTCTTTTATGGATATTCTGAGATTTTATTGGTACTCTATATGATATATAAGTGTATGTAAAGATCGTCAGAATCCAAATTTGAACCTTTTGATTTTTCCCGAAAATCCACCAGATATCGAAAGAATTGAGTATAAGGTAACAGGATAAAAAGGATTTAAATTCAAGGATTTTAATAGAGGATCATAAAAGAAATATAATGTATTGAGAAAGGTTAAGGGAACCTAAGTAATAAGATCCCGTGTATGATCCCTCAAACGATAAACGAAAACGAAAGTTAAGCGAACCGTATAACAGATCAACGATCATTAGCCAAATAATTAAAAGCTAATCAAAGAGATTAGAGGGGAGGATGTCATCAAACCAATGAGAAGAGGATAAAGGAGGGAGGGTGACATCACATGGTGACATAAGCATGACCAAGCAAGTGTGTTGTTGGTTGAATTAGAACCACACAAAAATTACCATGGTAAAAAGGTAACAAAACAAATCAAAATGTCAACCAACCAAGCCAACAATTCATTTTCACCAAAAACACAAAATTTTCTCCCCATTCTTCATCAAGCTCTCGGCTTTTCTTCTTTTCCAAAGAAAGAAAAATCAAAAACCTAGTTCCAAGCTTTGTTAAATTGCAAGGTAATTATCTAAGACTCCTTATGCATAGTTATGGATATCCTATAAGTTTGAGGTCCTAAATCATTCACAATCTCTTCCCAAAAATCATGGAAGAAGATGGTGAATAGTGTTTTTCAAGAACTAAATTTTTTGTTCTTGAAGTTTTGTTTAGATTAAGCTTGGATAAAGACTTTAAGGGTGATTCCAAGCTATTCACTTGATTCTTCACTCTCCAAGGAAGGTATAACCCCTCCAAACCCTAACTTTATTTGAGTAATTAGGTTTAGTTTTGTTGTTATAATTCATGAGAGGCTTGCTAGTTGTAAATGTAGAGATTAGTTGATTTTGTGAAGTTTTTGGAGTGGTAGTTCTTAGATTGTTGATTAATGAACTTAAGTGTAGTTTAAATTCAAGTTTAAGAATAGTATAAATTGATAATATGGAGTTTTTGGGGCTGTTATGGTTAGTTATGGATTGAATTTTGATTGGGTTGTGATTGTGTATTGATTGTGGGTTGATTTGGAGTGGTTTAAATTTGGGTAATCGCGTAAACATAGCCGTCATAATGTCCGATTTACTTTAGGCTGTTTTTGTTCTTAACATTAGGACCCGTGAACTCACTGCTAGGTTTTGACCATTTCAATGATTAGATATTTCATGTTACGAGCTTCGTTTTGATATGTAGTTCGTTTGATTCCGATGTACGGTTTAGGAGAAACGGCCGTTTTAAGTAACGGCGTTTCGCGAACGAATCATTACCCCTCGCCTTACTTTGATACATAGGTTAAAGATCAAAAAGGACTAATTGGAGTATGAAACAATTATGTAAAGTGTATTAGGCAGTTGGTAAGACACTCACGAAAGAATCGCCTTAAAACTCATAATGGTTAATTTATTAAAAATGGTGGAGCCGAGGGTACTCGAGCGACTTAAGAGAATCAGTAAGCGCAAAGAAAGCGTTAGAGTCTAAATTGGTTAAAATATAGATTGATAAGTGACTTTGGTTTAATTCCAACTTATATGTTGTTTATAGGTTACCAGACTCATCCCAAGCCATTTATAACCCCCAGTCGCTCAGGCAAGTTTTCTACCCGTTATACTGTTGTTGTGATGTATACATTTGTACATGCATTATCTTGTGATAGATGCATAATGGTTATTTAGCAAATTCTTGCGATATATTGTAGCATGTGATATGGTATATATGCATGCCTGTTTCGTATTCTTGACACATATATATGTTGATTCAGTTGATAATACCTATGCTAGAGATAAGCGGTAATTGGCATATACCCTTAGTATAGGGGAACCAAAGGTGAACTTTTTCTAAAACCGGGAGTCGAGGCTCCCGAGTATAATATATATATATTTATATATATATATATGAATAGTTTTCAAAACTATGAATCGAATAAGGTTTATTCGATAACTTTATTTTATTATTGAATATTATTTTGAATATTCATTCGAGGGCTTATGACCCCGTTTAATTATTATTGAATATTATTTTGAATATTCATTCGAGGGCTTATGACTCCGTTTATTTTATTAATGAATATTATTTTGAATATTCCTTCGAGGACTTATGACTCCGATTATTCACTAAATAATATTCTTTATTTTTATTAAAGAATAATGTGTCGATAATCAAACTTACTTTTGATTATTCAAATAAAGATATTACTTTCGTATAAGTACATCTTTGGTTATTTAAGATTCATTTCAAGTATAAGTTTTACAACTTCTACTTCAATTATTTTTATAAAGATTATTCTTTATGGGAATATTATTTAAATAATAATATTCAGATATTTTCTTATATATTGGGACTGATTTATTTTATTAAATCACCATTACTCCAAACATCCTTAAAAATGTTTGCGAGCCTTCAAAATGATTTTTAAAAGGTAGAGCGGATCCCAAAAACTCATTTTTAGTTATTTAAGATCTTCCTTTCAAAGGGGATTTAAATATTCGCGAGGGATCCGGCTCTGTGGTATGTTTTATATTCGCAACAAGGTTGCTATTTTGAAAAAAAGAGTTTTGATTACTTACCCAATACTCGGGAAGTAGAATTCTTGGAACAAGTTAATCCATTAACAGGCATCGCCTGGGAAATATCGGTGAGTTTTCCTTTCCAACTAGATATGACTTCTTGGTGGAGCCGTATCAACAAGTTTCTACGTGGGGAAAGTGGGGACGAGCTGTACGTTTCAGAGTCATGGATTTCATCTGAACTAGGAGTGGCCTAAGTGGTCGAGTGGCGCCGGCCCGGCCTAATTATATTGGCCCAAATGGCCTGGAAGTTCGGCTAAGACGGTCCATTCCTTAGGAGTCCAGTGTTCGGTTGACAAGTAAATCCGACAGGTTCTCCTCCACATGTAGAAAATGGTGGGGTTGTACTACTGCGACTGATCATCGTAAGTGGTCTTCCTGGCACGACAAACTCCCGTAATGAGTTCATCATCCAGTTGGATAATTCTGTAACACTACCCGTAGCTTTTCGATCGAAAGGCTACGAATGGGTGGTTGCTGAAGCATTGACAGGTTCAAACAGTTGTAATGGTGTTTCCATTGAATGAAGTATCTCGTAACTTCATTTCCTTCAAAAAAAATATTTCAAAGATTGAATCTATTCAAGTCTTAGCTTGTGGTCTCATCTATGGGATGACCTTTTGAAACTTATTATACTTTGAACAGTAATAGTTCAAGTAGATTTCTAAA